>NW_004444075.1:2980491-2982200 GCF_000243295.1 Trichechus manatus latirostris
TTGCTCGAGTATCTCGCTCCGTGCGCCATCTTTGCTTCTTCCTGAGGGGCTGCAGAGCTCTGGTAATTTGTGATATACGCTTTCCCACTCTCTACCATTCTTCACCCACACTTGGCGCCCCCTGCTTCCCACGGACACAGTATCTTGTCCAGAAACACCAGCCCTCACTGGCTGGCTCCCTGAGTGCCATTTGTTGGCTGCTAGTGTTGCTTTTTTTTTTCCTGCTCCTTTTGATTTCTTACTTGCCTCTTGCCACCTCCCCCTCCCTTCGCTCAAGTACCTGGCTCCGTGCCCCATCTTTGCTTCTTCCTGAGGGGCTGCGGAGCTCTGTTCGAGCATGGAGCTGCTTCCCGATTTGGGCTGCTGCGCTGGTGGGATCCCGAGGCTTTTGTTCGTTTGTTTGTTTTGAATTGTTTGTTTGTTTTGTTTTGCTTTTCTTGAGTTGGGAGCCCTTTCTGGCCAGGCTGAGCTGCGTGGCAGGGAGACTCCCCTTCGGCTTCCACAGACGTGCAGAGGGATCCCTGAGGGCATTTCTTTTCTTGCTGGGTTTTTTTTTTTTCCCTCTGTTTCTTTGGGGGCCTTTCTTGTTTTTTTCTTTTTTTTTAATTTGTTTTGTTTTCTTTTTCCTCTTTTTTCCTTTTTGTCTTTCTTCATTGTTCAGTTTCTCGTCTCTCTATATCTTCCTTCTCTTTCTGTTCCCTGAATACCTGGGGTTGTATACCTCTACGCCTTCTAGCCAGGCTGTACTGGAACACCTGAGAGCGACTTCCCCAGACCTCATAGCTGCACTGGTGAGATCCCTGGGAACTTTGTGGTTCTTTAACCTTTCTGATTCTTATTTATTCATTCTTTTCTTTTCTTCCTCCTCCCCTTTCTGTTTTTCTCCATTTCATAGTTTCTCATCTCTCCACTCCACGGCAAGCTCCCCTAGCATTCTTTTTTGTTTGTTTGTATGTTTTTGGGTCCTGTTCCTCTCTCCTCTCTCCCATATCCATCTTAGCTCCACACATAACAATCTCCCCGCTGCGTCCTGCCTACCTGCACCGTGCGCTTGACATCACACCACCAAGCAGCACAGGCACGGCCTAATGGAACCTTCCCTGCACTGATTACCGACCCGCCCTGTTGGCTGTAGTAAGTGCCACAAACAACCCGTCCCAGTAACTCCTCTTCAGCTAGAACTGCCCTGCTGTACCATATCTGAGTGACTGACCCTGCCAGTTGAAGAAGGAGGCGAAAAGTATCGTGCCAACAGACGAGCAAACAACAAAGAACACACATTGTGCCTGCTCAAACATAATCAAATTTTTCTTAAAAAAAGGGACAAAACAAACATCTACAGTCAATAAACGAGAAAAATAACTACTGAATGCCCCGAAGACATCAGACAATATAAAAACATTTCCAAAAACAGGACAGGATGGTTCTAGTAGGCGTCCAAAATAAAACACTAGATGACTCTCCTCTGGAAGAAAATGCACTAGAAGTACCTGATAGGGAATTCAATTCTCTAATACTCAGAATTCTTCAAGAACTGAGGCAAAAAGCTGACAAACATGAGGAAAAAATAGAAAAATTCATGGAAAATACGGACAAAAAATTGGAAGAATTCAGAAAATAATGCAGGAACAAAATGCCAAAATAAATTCACAACTAGAAATTATACAAAGACAACAATTGGAAATCCAAAAGATAAACAACAAGATTTT
>NW_004444075.1:2988028-3011792 GCF_000243295.1 Trichechus manatus latirostris
ATCTTTGGCTATGTGTATTTTCACCAAAAAAAAAAAGGTTGAGAAGTTAGAGGGTTGATATGTTGTGGGGTTGTTAAGCAATGTCATAAAACAATATGTGTACTTCTGTTTCATGAGAAACTATTTGTTCTGTAAGCCTTCACCTGAAGTACAATAAAAAAAGAAGAAAAAAAAAAGGATACTATATAATAACTAAGTATGATCTATTCCAGGAACATCAGGTTGGTTTTTAACATTGCAAAGTCAATAAATGTAATTAACCATCTTAAAAAAAAAAAAAAAAAGAATTATGAAAAACCTGGAGGAAGTGACATCTAAGCTGAGACCTAAAGGGTAAAAGGAGTTAAGCAGGCTAGATAGCAAAAAGGTAGTGGTGAATAGTGAAAACGCAGAGGGTGGTGGTCCAGGCAGAAGAGAAGGAATGCATGGAGATCTAACAGAAAGAGGGCTTAAAAAAAAAAAAATAAGTGTGGCTGCATGCACAATTAGGGCTGGGAGCTATCGATAGCAAGGGACAGGGACCAGATAATAAAGGGGCTTGGTCATTCATTCATTCACCCCAAATTTATTGATACATGTGCCCATGATTATTTTAGTGCTGGATTTATAATGGTGAGCAAGGTAGAAGCAGTGTCTGCCTTTGCTAAGCTTAAATTTTAGCTAGGAAGACAAATAAACCAAACCAAACCATACCCGTTGCTATCGAATCCATTCTCACTCATGCGACCCTATAGGACAGAGTAGAACTTAGAACTGCCCCCACAGGGTTTCCAAGGCTGTAAAATCTTTACAGGAGCAGACTGCCACATCTTTCTCCCGTGGAGTGGCCTGTGGGTTCAAACCACCGACCTTTCAGTTAACAGCTGAGCGCTTAACCACTGTGCCACTAGGGCTCCCAGAAGACAAATGGGTAACAACAATAAAAGATGATAAGTACTGTGAGAGAGGAAGTAAGAATACATAGCTGGTACACTCAATCTAATTTAGAAAGGCTTAAGTATACATTTGTGGTCAAAATGATTATTTAGTTGAACCTGAAGAGTGAGTAGAATTAACACAGGGAACCAGAGGAAGAAGAGAGTTCTAGCAAAAGGAATGGCGTGTGAGAAGGCCTGGAGGTGAAAGAGTAGTATTTGGTTAAATGAAAGACATTAATTAAGACTGGTTTGGGAGGGAGTAGATGACACAGAAGAGGTAGATTGAGACCAGTCACTAAAGGCTTTGTTAACTCCTCCAAATGCATGCTTCATTCTAAGGCATGGGAAGCCATTCCAGGGATAGCACTTTATAGTGGATCCCCTTGCTTGAAATTTGATTCTAGTCTTGCGCCATCCATGAAAGTCAGTTTCAGGTGAATTACAGATTTAAATATGATAGGCAATCAACAAATCATCTAGAAGATAACTCAGGAGAATATCATTATGTCCTGGAGATAAGCGAAGTTTTCTCAACACAACTCAAAAAAGACTAACGATAAAGAAAATGATTGATAAATTTGACTAGATTAAAATTAAGAATTTCTATCCATTAAGCCCTGGAGGTGAAGTGGTTAAGAGCTCAGCTGCTAACCAAAAGGTCGGCAGTTTGAATCCACCAGCGGCTCCTTGAAAGCCCTGTGGGGCAGTTCTACTTTGTCCTATAGGGTCGCTGTAAGTCGGAATTGACCCAACAGCAAAGGATTTGTTTTTGTTTTTTTTTTTTTTGAAAGAGGTCAAAAGGGAACCCAGAGTGGGAGATCATATTTGCAACATATATATTTGACAAAGGGCTCACATTCAGAATATATAAAGAGCGTCTAGAAATCAACAGAAAAAATGCTGACAATGCAATAAAGAAATGAACAAGAACTTAAACAGGGATTTCACAAACTAGAATATCCAAAAGACCAATAATCACGTGAAAACATGTTTAAACTCAGTAGTAACCAGGGAAATACAGATTGCTGCTGTTCTTGCTAAAGTTTAGTAGTTGTTCTTGAATAAAAACACTTTTCAGTTTTTTATTTGCCAGAACCCTGAAATGATTGTTTTTGACATGTGTTTTCAGTTTTATTATTGCTTTTTAGGTACAGGATTTTCTGAGTTCCTCACTCAGCCATTCCAGAAGTTGTTATCCCCATTTTAAAGGTGGGGAAATTAAGGCTGGAGAGGCTGTGTATGTTGCCCAAGCTCATACAGCCAGGCAATGGTGCAGCCAAGGTCAGGTTTGGACAATCTTCACTGATAGAATCTTTATCTACTTCGGATAACATAGAGTCTATTCTCCCCAGCGCTTCCGTCATTTTTGGGCAATAAAAGACAATTAGAGGCATTATTTATATTATTATTTATTATTATTATTATTTTATATATTTTTTCACAGATAAAATATTCCATAGGATTTTTCCTGCTACTTCCCAGTTCCCTTTAGGAAGAAGGGTAGAGAATCAGACCATGTACAACATATCATACCTGATGAAATGAAAATTGTAATAAATAGAAAGTGGCTAGTTTTTGTTTGTTTGTTTACTACATGAGATCCTCCAACATGAGAACATCTTGGAGTCTATTTAGTGCGTCTATCTAAGGAGTCCTGGTGGCACAGTAGTTAAGCACTCAGCTGCTAACCGAAAGGTCAGCAGTTCGAACCCATCAACCACTCCGTGGGAGAAAGATGTGGCAGTCTGCTCCCTTAAAGATTACAGCCTTGGAAACCCTTTTGGGCAGTTCTACCCTGCCCTATAGGTTCGCTACGAGTTGGAATTGACTCATTTGTAATGGGTACTAACAATCTACTGCAAATTTGAAATATCCTCAAATACAAAATGAAGTATGTGTTTAAAAATTAACACTAGTTTGGATTATTTTTGTAATACAGTTTCAAGTGCTATTTTTATGACCATAGGATTAATCTAAACGTTGACAGAAATGTAGGTATTACTACTAAATTACATTTTTCTCTGTGGTTTGAAATGACATTTCCATTCTCCTATGTCTGCAGTTTCTTTTGCAGTAGGTATCTCTACTGTTAGCAGAGGAGAGTATAGTTACCTGAAGCAAACACTGACCTCTGTTGTGTCCAGGATGACTCTTGCAGAAGAGAGGAACTCTGTGGTGATTGTCTCTGTTGCAGATGTATGTATGAAAACTAAGTATCTCTCCTTAATCCTGACCTATACTCTCCAAATCCCCTTCCTCAGTGGTAATCACTGCACCATTTTGAAAAATATTTTTTAAATTTAGGAAGGAATTCATAGATGCCTTTTTGGATAGCAGACAATATACTTGTTTGACACCATTAAGAAAGAATTAAGTATGTAAATCTAAAAGGAACATAGAATGGTTTACTGTGGAGAAAATGAGATTGCTAAATTTTATTTGTATTTAATATAGGAACCTTGAATACCATATGGCTAAAAAAATTGTATTTACAAAAAGAATATTAAAACTGATACTTTAGTAATAAAACCTGACTAGCCCAGTAAAAAGCTGGTACACGAATCAGGAGGTAATTAAGTTTTAGTAACTGTCATTTTTTTGAGGGACTTCTATGTCTGAGGTACTGTGGAAGATCTTTATATATGTTACTTATAACCTGCATTGCATCCTATAAAGTAGGTATTATTTTATAGATGAAAAAACTAAAGTGAAAAGAAAGTAACTTGTCCGGTAATTAATGGAACTGGATTCAAATTCAGGTCTCTGGATGGCTCCAAAACCTTCGACCTTGCCTGTAAGGCCATGTAAAATTATAAAGTACTGTATAAATATTAGCACTAGAGGGGGTTTTGGAGGGAAAATTCGACAACATGTATCAAATTTAAAATGTTCATATCCTTTGTCTCAGAAATCCCAATTCTGGGAATTTAGCCTAAGGATATAATCAGGCAAATATGGAAGTTCAGAACGCAGACTCTGCATCTAGATTGTCATGGTTCAAATGGCAGCTTCTTCGCTTCCTGGCTTGTGAACTTGAGCAAGTTACTTCTCTATGCCTCACTTTCCTTATCTGTAAAATACTAATGATAAGATTACTTATGTCATAGGCTTGTTTTGGGGATTAAATTAGCTAGTATATTTAAAGTATTCAGGATGAATAGTAAGTGTATAATAGTAAGTGTTCAATAAGTAATTGTTCCAAGGATGTTCAGTGTACTATTGCTTTATAAAAGTGTAATGTTGTAAACAACTAAAATATCCATCAATAAGAGCCTGATTAAATACTTTATTATGTGTGTCTATAATACAATAGGAAACCCTGGTGGTGTAGTAGTTAAGAGCTACGGCTGCTAACCAAAAGGTCGGCAGTTTGAATCTACCAGGTGCTCTTTGGAAACCCTATGGAAGCAGTTCTACTCTGTCCTGTTGGGTCACTATGAGTCGGAATCAACTCTATGGCAACGTTTTTTTTAATAGTACAATATTCTGTAGCCTTTGAAAGGAGAATATATTCACTGATATAAAATGATGTCCAAATCATATTGTTGAGTGAAAAAAAGTTGCAAAACTTCCCCTTTAACCTATATTATCTATGTAAAATGAGAAATGGAAGGAGAGAGGGAGGAAAGGAGGGAGGGAAAAAAGGAAAGAAGAAAATAAGAAAGGATAGAAAGAAGGAAGATCTTTCCCTCTCTCTACCTAAAAAAAAAAAAAAAGAATGAGCAAACCTTGGAATGATGGTCTCCAAAATATAAATCATGCTTATCTCTGGGTGCTGGGAGTTGGAGGGCTCTTTGTTTTTCCTTTCTTTATTCTTTGAATTTTTTATAGTAAATACGTATTTGAAAAGAATAAGCAATAGAAGAACTAATAGGAATATATAAATAAAACATTAAACAATTGTCTCATGATTTCATTTCTTGAAATTGGAAGCATAGTCTCTACAATATGCTGTCACATTTCCTTATGTTACATATTTACAGAGCCACACTACTGACACACGTTTGCCGGAAACTTCTGGATCAATAAGAAAATATTGGGGGACACATTTAAAAATGGAATATAGAATGTTTAAGAAGTATAATTTTGGTGTTATGTTTAAAATATGCTTCAGTGTGTATCAGCTAGCGATTCAGTTTATGGTTATAAGAAACTTAAGTATGATAATAGATCTATATCATGACTGATATTTTTAAACAAACAGCCTGACTATATGCATTCAGAGTTGCCTTTGGGAGTACTCAGATTTGATAGTGAAACCGTCATTGCTCAAAATCTTTTCAGAATTTTATATTGAAAATGCTTATAGGCCTTGAGGCTACATCTTGTAAACGTTAACAGTTATGTAAAAAAAAATATATATATATATATCCTGAGGGTAAATTGTCGAAAATTATTTACAGATGAGTCTGGCATCTAATCTAGCGCGTTTGATCAAGAGTAAATACACGAAGTCTGTTGACTGAAGAAAATTTGGTAGTCAAGCTGAGTAATATTATCTGGAAAAATGTGGTGTAATTTTGAAGTAGTCTCATTATATATATAATATTCATAAAGTAAAGACGTTTTCAAAAACAGTTGTTCTTTAAAATAAGTCATCCCAAGAAATACTTTTAAGGTGAAACTTTTTTAGATACACAGATGTTGTGCTTTTTAAATTTTTTTATGTATTTTTATTGTATTTCTATTTTTTAAATGTAAATAATGTATAGTAATATTTCATATCCTGACAAAGGAAGAAGAATGAAATATTTACTGTATTGCAGTCAGATTGTTTCTTAACAAATAGATATTTTAAATTCTTTCATGAAAAGTGAAAACACTAGAAACTATTAAGACATAATGGCATTCCATACATAAATTAGATTTACATGTAGCAAAAATGTATTAGTAAAACTACCAGGCATGTTTACTTTGAGTAAAATATTTTTTTTCTTATTTTTAGAGTAATGAAGAATATTTAAATTCTGTTGTTAAGATGATTAAAAAGAAGTAAGTACTGTCTGATAAATTTTAAAATTAACTGTTCTTTCATATTCTTAGCCTAATTTTTCTATCCAGTTGCATTATTATTTTACTAGCAATCATATTCTTTTCAATGAGTATAGCTGTGCAAAAAGAACCTGTAGTTCTTTCTGAGCTGTGATCAAGTATAGCTTAGACTTTCCACAAATTCATAGGTTATCCACCTATTAGAAACCAGTTTTTTCATGTTATGATTGTTATAATGTCTATCCTCCACGAAATCCATTGCCTCTGAGAGATGCCTGCTAAATTATTTTGAAATTTTTCTTCTGTTACTTAACTGTAGGAAGTTACTTTACCACTTCTGCTTACATTCTCCCTTTGCTCAGTGCAGCCCAGGGGAGGTGAGATGCAAACACG
Organism: Trichechus manatus latirostris; assembly: GCF_000243295.1. Taxonomy (NCBI): domain Eukaryota; kingdom Metazoa; phylum Chordata; class Mammalia; order Sirenia; family Trichechidae; genus Trichechus; species Trichechus manatus. The sequence goes on from NW_004444075.1 coordinate 2,994,331, forward strand.
TAGTGAAGAGTTAATATGAAATTATTTATCAACTAAGATGCTGTGGATGCATATGGAGCACGCTCAGTTTTCCAAAAACTTATGTTCAAACATACATAAAGGGCCCAGCCTTCCAAATCCTGTGTTCAAGAGGGTGATATTAATTGTCAAAAATAAATCACAGCAAGAAGGCAGTGTTATCCAAGTGGTTTGGTAAGGCAATACGAGAACAGATAGAGGACAAAGTATTTAACTCTACCTGTAGATGTCATGAAGGGCTTTCTGGAAGAGGTAATATTTGAGCTGCACCTAAAAGTTATATGTAGTCATTCACCAGGCAGACAAGAGGAGAAAAGGCATGCCAGGCAAACAGAATTGCTTGGGAAGGCAGAGAGGCAAAAAGGGGAGTGTAGTGAGTTGAATGGTGGCCCCCAGCAAGGTATGTCCCCATGTCCTAATTCCCAGAACCTGGAAATGTTACCTTACTTAGAAAATGGGTCTTTGCAGATGTCTTGAGATTAAGAAGATTATCCTGTATTATCAGGGTGGGCCCTAAATCAATGGCCAAAACCAAAAACCACACCGGTTGTATTGACTTGATTCCGACTCATAGTGACCCCACGCATTATAGAATAGAACTGCCCTCCGTAGAGTTTTCAGTGGCAGATTTGTAGGAAATAGATCCAAAAAATCACCTTCCCAGGAGCCTCTGGGTGAATTCAAATGACAGCCTTTAAGTTAGTAGACAAGCACTGAACTATTTGTGCCACCCAGGGACTCCTAATCCAGTGATAAGTGTCCTTATAAGAGACATGGGAGAGATTTGACAACAGAAGAGGAAAAAGTGATGAGACCATGGGCAGAGATTGCTGTGATGCAGCCACAGTCAAGGAATGCCAACAGCTACCAGAGGCTGGAAGAGGCAAAGAATAATATGTCCCCTGTGATTGCAGAAGTTAGCATGACCCTACCAGAAGCTAGCTGGCATGCGAGCCTGGGAGTGTGGTTTGCAGTCTTCCAGCCCCCTACAATAATAGCAGAGCAGAAGTGTGAGAATGTAGGCTAAGAGCAAATAGGCAATCAGCAGAGAAGGGATCGAGTTACCCCACTGAACATGTGGTCAATCTCAGTATCACTTAAAGTTAGACAATCAAGCATTTCGTGCCTCCTGTTATGATGCAAATGAAATACATACTAACTATAGGAATTCTTGCCCTACCCCACCCCTCAAAAAAAAAAAAAAAAAAAATTGAACCTGAATCTTACCAGGCATTTAAAGCTAAATTCCAGTTTGCAGGATACACAGGGAGTAGAGGAAGCAATTTGAAGCAAACCACCAGAATGTGGGACATGCTATAGGACAACTGATCCAATTTCTTCAACAAGACTAAAGAAAAAGGTGACTAGTCTAGACAATAAGTTTAAAAGAGAAGAAATAAAACAACTATTACTATTAGTGTATCTTGTTTGGATCCTCATTTGAACCCTCTCCTCCCAATTTATAATTTTTAGACACGGGGAAATTTGAGTATCAACTGAGTATTATGTAATTAAGTAGTCCCCGGGTGGTGCAAATGGTTAAACACTCAGCTACTGAAAGGTTGGTGGTTCCAATCCATCCAGAGATGCCTAGGAAAAAAGGCCTGGTGATCTGCTTCTGAAAGAGCACAGCCATTGGAAACCTGTATGGAGCACATTTCTATTCTGACACACACGGGGTCACCATGAGTCCAAATCAATGGACAGCAACTTTTTTTTTTTAACATGATTAAATAGTTGTTTTTAGTTTTATAAGATGTGATAATGACATTTTGGTTATCTAAATAATGTCCTTTTATGATACACTGAAGTATTTAAGGGTGAAATGATACAGTATCTAGAATTTGTTTTAAATTATTTCTGAAAAAACCTGGGCCACATAGGTGAAACAACTGTGGCAAAAAAGGAATGGTTGTTGAAACCAAGTGATTTGGAGTTTGTTGCATTTCTACTTTTATGCATGTTTCATAATTTTCATAATAAAAATTTAAATAATTGTAGACTGCTTTTTCAATAGCTTAACTGAGAGAAAAGTCAAAACATGCTAACTTAAGGGAAAAATAGTGTCTAAGGAGGTTTCAAGATGGGAGAAACTTGAATATTTTTAGTAGTGGTTAAGAGCTTGGCTCTTAACCAAATGGTGGGCAGTTGGAGTCCACCAGCCAATCCTTGGAAATCCTATGGGACAGTTCTACTCTGTCCTGTAGGGTTGCTATGAGTCAGAATCAACTCGGTGGCAATGGGCTTGGGCTTGGCCAGTAGAGAGGAGGAGCCATGGTGGTGCAGTGGTTAAGTGTTCACCTGGAACCAAAAGGTTGGCAGTTTGATTCCATCAGCCACTCACTGAAAACCCTATGGGGCAGATCTGCTCTGTTCTGTAGGGTCGCTATGAGTCGGAATTGACCTGATGGCAATGGGTTTGGGTTTCTTGTTTGTTTGTTTTAGTAGAGAGGGAAGAAGCTGATGGAACAAGGTCTGTGAGGGAATTAGATGCAAGGTACAGAGAGAACAAGGAGCTTTTGACAGGACTAAAATTACAGACCTCATTAAAATGTTAAAAGACCTCTTTAAAGTGTTAAAAAGCAAAAAAAAGTCACATTGATGACTAACATGCATCTGACCCAAGCCATGGTAGTTTCAGTTGTCGCATATGCATGTGAAAACTGGACAAAGAATAAGGAAGACCGAAGAAGAATTGATGCATTTGAATTATGGTGTTAGTGAAAAATATTGAATATACAGTGAACTGCCAGAAAAACAAACAAATTTGTCTAGGAAGAAGTACAGCCAGACTGCTTCTTAGAAGCAAGGATGGTGAGACTTAGTCTCACTTACTTTGGGCATGTTATCAGGAGGTATCAGTCCCTGGTGAAGGACATCATGCTTGGTAAAGTAGAGGGTCAGTGAAAAAGAGGAAGACCTTCAATGAGATGGATTGACACAGTGGCTGCAACAATGGGCTCAAACATTAGCAAATATTGTCAGGATGGCACAGGCCTGGGCAGTGTTTCCTTCTGTTGTACGTAGGGTCACTGTGAGAACAACAAGATTACAGAAAAGAGATAAGAAGCAGTGAAAGAGTAGTAAAATTAATTTGTTCAGGGAATGAGAGTGAAATGAATGAGTCCCCTCAAGGGTTTCTTTTTTCTCTGTGAAGTAGATAAGATCATATGCTGAGAATAAGGGTTTTTTGGCAGTAAAGGAACTTGAAGACAGTCATGAAGGCTTGTAATGGATGATGAATGTAAAGTGAGAGGGGGTTGGCCAAGATGAAATAAAACATTATATGTAAGTCTAGTTCTCCCCCAAAAAGATTCCCCAGAAAAGGTTGCCTTATATTGAGTCCTTAAAATCTTTTCATATTCCAGGATACCTCTCAGGTATTTATGATGAGTGATACTATTCGGGGAAGATACATTAGCCTGAAATGACCTCAATCTATGCTACTTCAGTATCCTTATAGAAGATTCTTAACAGAATCAGTTAAAAAGAAGGCAGAGGTTTACAAATGATTCCTGGGGATATGATCTAATAATTAAAACCCTTTTGAAGATCACTTTAAAAAATATATGGGTTACTTGTGGCAATCACAAGTGAAAATAAAAATTGCTTAATGTATGAGAATACTTGTGATTTGCTATAAAATTTTCAGAGGGAATGTCACTGATTTCAGAAATTGCTGTATTTAGATTGAAGATCAAGTGCACTGCAAAATAGATAACTCAAAAAGTGATTTTAGTGATGATAATGGTATTGATGTTAACAGTACAGATGAAGAGTTAGCTTAAAATTGTTCTATTATTTGCTAGAGAGGAAAATAGAAATAATTTAAAATGAACATGTTATAGAATATTCAATTTAAGTATGTGATTGTATCTAACTTTTTCATTTGCATACCTAAATTTTATATATTTAATTTGGCCAAAAATCCTTTCTCTAGGTCTTCTCTTTGGAATAACGAGGGATGGTTCTACATTTGGATTGGCCCTAAATTTGAGAATACATGGTAATTTTAAAGGACTCAACTATAGTTATATATAACCTGTGGTGAAATGAGTTCCTTTATACGGCCTTTAGCTTGGTTCTTTCCCCCTAAATCCTGAGGTGTTACCTTTGCCCTATTTTCTACCCCAGAGGGTTTGTTACGTTTTCTAAGTAAGCTGTAAACAAGGATGGTTTGATGCTTTTTGCCTGGCCCTGGGCTGCAGCCTGCCCTGTGATAGGTATGCACCTTGTAGGGATTGATCAATAGACCATGTGAATGAAGTTACTGTGGACTCTGTAAATGAGGTGACTATTGCCTGCTCTGCAAATGAAGTGTCTGTGGCCTATGGAGAGGGGATTGGTTAGCTTGTGACCCCTGGTGGGGCATCCCTTGAAATTGACAAGGAGTTTTATATACAAGCAGGCAGCCCCACAGAGGTTTAGCAGACAGAAAGAAGCAGGAAGAGAAGCAGCAGGAAGCAGCAGCAGCAGAGAGAGAGAGAGAGAAGGCAAGGAATCTCTTAAAAGAGCTGTAACACGGCCTGTCCTGATGGGGCTGAGAGGAGCCAGTCCTCAGGGAGCTGAAAGGAGGCTTGCATGGCCCAGAGGAGCTGAGAGAGCTGTCCTGCACGGAATAAGGGAGATTTTGCGTGCTTCCTGATCCTGATCCCGAGTCGTACCCCATTATTTCCTTAATAAGCCACTTAATTGCAAGTACAGTTCATGGGTTCTGTGAGAAGTTGCAGCAAATAACCAAATCCAAATGGGGGCGGGAAGAGTGCTAAGGAGAGGGAGAGTGGCCCGTGTCAGAGATGGAGTGGTGCAGCACTTTGGAGAATGTGGAACTCTGAGATATATTTGACCTCTGCCTCATAGGAATTGGTTTTGTGCTGATTCTTATATTTGAAATTATTCGTACAATAACCATATATGAAACTATGTACTTTATGTAAATCTGTGTAGCTGTAAAGGAGCCCTGGTGGCACAGTGGTTAAAGTGCTCGGGTAATAACTGAAAGGTTGGGGATTCGAACTCACTAGCCACTCCGAAGGAGAAAGATGTGGCAGTCTGCTTCTGTAAACATTTCAGCCCTGGAACCTCTATGGGGCAGTTCTGCTCTGTCCGGTAGGGTCGCTATGAGTCAGAATCGACTCGATGGCAGTGTCATGACGTATCTCTGAGAGTTCCGTTTATGTGAAGTTTTTGCCAGTGTTACGTCCTGTGGCACATCCGTTTTCTCACAATCCCTTTCGTCATTTAAGCTGCTAAGTCCACTTTCACCAAGTGCCTGTGGTGTGTGTCTGGAGCCTCTTGAACAGCAGCATTGTCAACACTCCCATGGTCAGCTGCCTCCCAAGCACATCCAGTTTCACTTCCAGCATTACCACTTTCGTCTCTTGTTTCATCCCTCTTTTGATTATCCATTTTTGTAAAATGTGGCGTGGGTTTGTTTATCACTGGGAGACAAGAAGGCAACACAACTACACACTTTACTGTCTGTGAGTGAAGTTAATAACAGATGCACAGTTAGCAATCACCAGCAGACATAGAAAGAAGTACTGTGATTAGTCACTGATTGTGATGATGTGCATCTGTTATTTATGCAGTGATTTACGGACTGGAGCTAGCAGTGAAGTTTGTAGTTTATGTAATTATTCACAGTGAAGTTACCACAGTGACTAAAATTTAAACAATGTTGTTGGGGGACTGATATGATACTATTTAAATCACTGTGACTGAAATTTGTGCCTATTGGAATCATGCAAAGGGAGGACTGCCTGCTTTGCACATAATTGAGATCTTGCATATTTAACTCTTATGTCCTGCTTTTTCACCTAATAGTATAAGACAGATATTTCCTTGAGACTATAACATTTTGATAAATAATGTAATACCTAAATTTAAATCTCATTTAAAGTTATATTATTTATCTCTAAACGAAGGCATTTAAAATGCTCTGCTTAGTCTCCCATCCTGTACCGTGATGGTACAGGAGGTTTATATTCAGCCTTATGAACAGTATTTTATATATTGTGATGATGTCCTCTTGGTCTGTAAATAATAACTTTTAAAAATAAAGCTGCTAAAGTATACATAGTTCTTCTGTGACTGTGGACAAGGGTTAGACTTAATCCTTGCTTGCTGAGGTAGTCCACTTTCAGGAGCCACATTGCTATTTAGTAGGACTCTTATTAAACTCAAAATTATGCATTTAAAAATGACCTAATGTTCTTGTTCTCTTGCAGTTAGTTACTATATCATCATAACCCATTAACTCCATTATTTTGGATCTGTCAGAGTACATATCTAATTAAAAACTTTCTCAAAAAATTCAGAGTACCTATAATTTTTATGAGAGGAAATTAATTGATATATTATATTTTAATGGTTTTATATGCCTGTCTTTAATTTATAAGAGAAATACTTTGGCTAAAAAGTATTAGTTTTATAATGTTGATATTATATATTAGCATGTAGAATAATTCAAATCAAAATATTTTGTGGACATGGATAGGGGAATTCTTTTAAAGCATTTCTGTTACTTTGGTAAATCAAATAGTCAATTACAAGCCTCCATTGAACTTCTGTTTATAGATTCAAAAGGCAAGTGATGTCCGGATCCTTAGAGGTCATTTCAATACCAACCTTTTTTTATCCCAACATGTTAAATGGCAAGCAAACAACTGAGGAATCACCAAATAGCATGAGGTATGACATATTAGCAAATAATATCCTTAAATAACAAACTTCATCTGGGGAAATATAGGAATCGGCATCTAATAGATACTATTTCAAATACAGTAGTGTGCTGAAGCCAGCTCCTGCTGCCTTATAAGAGCTGATTGTGTGCATTGCTTCCCATCTCTGTCTTCAGTGATACCGGGTTCATAGCATGAAATTGGCCATCGTAGGAGGATTTGCACCATGGAAATGGACAGAAGTTACAAATCAGGGCCTTACCCCCACCCTGGAGAGCCAGTCGTTAAACATTGACCAGCACACCACTGATAATCTATATTCACATGTATACTGACAACAGTTAGCAAAGGCACAATGAAAGAAAAAACAAAAAAACTTTGGATTATGAATCATTACACCTGTATTCTAGTCCCAGCTTTTCAGTTCGCTGCTCATTGTAAGCAGATAACTTAGCCTTTTTTTTTTTCCCCTTAGTTTCCTCAACTTTCCAGTGTGTATAATAAAATCTACATTATGTATCTGGAAAAGCCCTTGTGATAATAAAATATGATAGTATTTATGAAAGAACTTTGAAGAATTAAAAGCTCTATACACATACAAAGAATTATTATTGTTTGGTTGTAAATGTGGTAGATTTATGAGGAATGTAATAATTTGATTCCTTAAAATACTGTGAGAAAGACATGCCAGATTGCAGGAAAAAAAGGTCTTACCCGAGGAAACCTTCTACCTTTGTTTTGTTTTTAAATTTTGAGTGGCATGTCAGAATCTAGAGCTCTCCTGAAGGAGTTTTGTTATGTTTTTAATTAATGGCTTCACATTATACCCTGTTCTTTGAGTCATAGCTGTGAGTCATCCAAAACTCTGCTTTTTCCTTCAGCCCTTTATATGTCTATCATCAGTCCTTTTTTTTGGCGAGTGGGCAGTGGTGTTCAGGTTGTATATTTGAGTTTGTTGTTGTTGGTTTCCATCAAGTTGATTCCAACTCATGGCGACCCCATATGACAGAGTAGAACGGCCCCATAGGGATTTTTGTTGTTGTTGTTGTTGAGAATATACACAGCAAAACATACACCAGTTCAACCGTTTCTACATGTACCATTTAGTGACACTGATTATGTTCTTTGAGTTGTGCAACAATTCTCACCCTCCTTTTCTGATTTGTTCCTCCCCCATTAAATAAACTTACTGCCCCCTAAGATTCCTATCTAATCTTTTCAGTTGCTAGTGTCAATTTGATCCCATATAGATGGTTCTTAGAAGAGCATAATGTTCAAGGTAGACTTCTTTGTTACTAGTTAAGCTAAACTACTGTTTGATTTTAAGAAGACTTCAGGGGATATTTTTGGTTTAAGGTTTAAAAATTATCTCGGGCAGTAGTTTCAGGGGTTCATCCAACCTTCATGGCACCAGGAAATCTGGAGTCCATGAAATTTGAAATTCTGTTCTGCATTTTTCCCCTTTTGATCAGGATTCTTCTATGGAGTCTTTGATCATAATGTTTAGTAATGGTAACTGGGCACCATCCATTTCTTCTAGTCTCGTGGCAAAGGAAGCAGTTGTTCATGGAGTCTGTTAGCTACACATTCCATCTCCTCCTCCTATTCCTGGCTCTCCTTCTTCCTCTGTTGTTCTAGGTGAACAGTGACCAGTTGTTGTGCCTTGGATGGCTATTTGCAAGCTTTTAAAACCCCAGACACTACGCAAAGAGCTAGGAGGTAGAACAGAAGCACTAAACATGTTATTAGGCCAATTAACTGGGATGTGCCATGACCAGTCCACGGTCTTGGACTTAGTTCAAGCCTTCTTTATTACGGATCTACTTGTTCTCCCTAATTCTAGCCTGAAGGATGGCGCAGGACCAGGTCTGTTATACATAAGGTCACCATGAGTTCGAGCGAACTCAACAGCAGCTAACAACAGTAATCCTAGGCTAGCCTAGCCTGTCCTCCTCCTCTCCATAGTGTAGCCAGGAGAATCTTTTTTCAGATGAGATCAAGTCCAAAGTTCCCCACATGTCATAAAAGACCCTTCATGATCTGGTCTCTGCCAGCCTTGCCATCATCTTCTATCTGGCTTTTTCAATCAGCTCTCTGTGCTCTAAAACTAAAGTAGCAGGTTCTTTCATGTGTCATGCCTTTGCAGATACTGCCCCCTGCATTGAATGCCCTAATTCCTTCTGCTCTCCCTCCCAGCTAATTATAAGATGGTCATTATTGTTAATATCTAACTGTTCTAATTTAATTACTTTTCTGTCTTTCCATACTAGACCATGAGGCCCGGCTGGGCAAGTACTGCATTGTGTATTGATTGTTCTTTGTATCCTCAGGACCTGGCCTACTGTCTAGCTTAGTATTGAATTAGAATTAAGTTTCTTTATACTTTCATTTGAATAAGGCCTAAAATCAGAAATAATATTAAGTTTATTATATAGATTAAAATTTAACTAACCTACATATAAAATAGATTACATTTATCTTCGTTTAGCAATGACCAATTCTGTCCACTGAGTAAAGACAGGGAAACTTTTTTTAGTATAACTTTTTAGTATGAACATATTCGATTTTACTTAATGTAGTGCTTTGTGTTAGTAAACTGTAAGAAAAAAGTTCATGTTTTTAATTACTGAAATATGCTTATAAATAAAAAAATTAAATGACAGAAATTTTGACAGATTTTATTGCTTATCTTTAGTCAGCAAGTCAAACAAGTACTGGATTTTTGTTTTTTGATGCTCTATGCCAAACCTAAGGCCATGTATTATTTACAGGTAAGACCTTGGTACATGTAATTTAAACTAAAGGCATTCTTTTCTTCCTCCCTCTGTTCATTCCTTTGTCATTGTATTCCTCTACCTTACTTTGTACTTAGAATATAAAAAGTATTGATTATATTAAAATGCCAAAGGAAGCTTAAAATTGGGTATATATTCATCCACAAAGAAAATCTCAAATTAGGAAAAAATAAGAGTTGTACTGCCTACATTTCTCTGCCCACAAGTTTATTAGACTCAACAAATATATTTTAAGCACTTATTTTTTGTCAGGCATGGTGTTGAGTTCTGGAGTAACAGTGGAGAAAAAGGTAGGCAACCACCTTTATAAGTTTACATTCTAGTACAGGGGACAGTAACAAAAATTAATAAAATATTAATAGATTGGTATTAATGCTATGAAAAAAATACATAGAATGCTGTGGTAGGCTGAATAGTATCCCTCCCCCCAAGATGTCCATGTCCTAATAGCCAGAACCTGTGAATGTTACCTTCTGTGGCAAAAACGACTTTGCAGATTTGATTAAATTAAGGATCTTGAGATGGGATTATTATCGTGGATTATCTAGGGATACCCAGTGTAATCACAGGGAGAGACAGATAGGGCAAAGGAGACAAAAGATGATGTAAGCTGAGAGAGATTTGAAGATGCTACCCTGCTGGCTTTGAAGATGAAAGGAGCCATGAGCCAGGGAATGCAGAAGGCCTCTAGAGACCAGAAAAGGCAAGGAAACGGATTCTCCACTAGAGCCTCCAGAGGGAGCATGACCTTACTGACACCTTGGTCTTGGCCCAGTGAAACTATTTTGGACTTCTGACCTCCAGGACTGTAAGAGAATAAATCTGTGTTGTTTCAAGTCGTGAAGTCTGTGGTAATTTGTTACAGCAACAACTGGGAACTAATACAGTTGCTACGATAAAGAATAACAGGAATGACCTACTCTATAAAGAAGGCTTTTCTGAGGAGGTGACATGTAAACTGAGATTTATGGAGTGAAAAAGAGAAGAGTTGGATGATGAGAAAGCAAGTGCAAAAGTTTTATAGTAATAAAGAACATCTAGGAACTTGAAAATTAAGATCAGTGTAACAAGAGACAGGCCTGAGATGAATTTGGAAAGACAAAGGTCATGCTTTGTGGGCCAAAGTAAGTAGATTTGATCTTAAGCCAAGTGCTAGAGATGCCGTTGAAGTGCAGCATGTTTTAATTTAATAAATAACAGGAATCAAAAACATCCATCTATTACAAGGAAATTTTTGAAAACTCATTTAAAAAAAAGCAATTTGTTGAATGAAAGGAAAAATTTAAATGAAATTACCAGCTATTGAAAAATTAATGACATTGAGAATACTACATATCAAAACCTGTTAGACATAGTTAAAATTGTACAAGAAAAATCATAGCTTTAAATACTTAAAAAAAGCAGAAAGATTAAAATTAAATTAACTAACCATACAATTCAAAATGTTAGGAAATATAGTAAAACGAAAGAAAAAGGGAAAAAAGACAAATTTAGAAACTAGAAAACAATAAAAATGTAGTAGCATAGATAAATAAAATCAAACGTCTGTTCTTCGAAAACACTAGTAAAATAGGTAAGTCGCTGGCAAGGCTGACCCAAAGAAAGAGAAAATGTCAAGGAAGTTAGAAATGAGAATGAAAGAAAATATATAACAATATATACAAAGGAATATTTTTAAAGCTACGAAAGAATACCATGATTGCCAATAAAAATGAAAGTCTAGCTGAAATGCAGTTTTGTAGGAAAATATATGTTACCTAATTAACAATTAGAGTAAGAAAATATAAATAAAATATTGAAATTACCAAACATTACCAAATATTTGCCACCAAATAAATTTTGGGTCAGTTCTATCAAATCTGCCACAGATAGCTACTTCCTATGTTATTTAAATTATTGCAGAACATAGAAAAAATATCTAAAGATTACTAGTTCATTCTGCAGGGGAAATGTGTCCCTGATAACATACTTTATAAGGATAATACAAAAACTGTAGATCACTTGTACTAATACAAATGAAAACAAATAAATAAAATTGGCAAATTGAATCTAGCAATGTTTAAAAGAGTAAGGCTTATTACAAGAAAATAAGGATGGTTAAACACTAGAAAATCTATTAATATAATAATAGATCAGAGGTTGACAAGTTTTTTCTGTAAAAGGCCAGATAGTAAATATTCAGGCCTTTTAGACCATGTAGTCTTTGTCACAGCTACTCAACTCTGCTTTTGTAATGCAAAAGCAGACATAGATAATATGTAAATGAATGTGCATAGTCATGATCCAATAAAATGTATTTACAAAGAGAGGCCTGCAGATTTGGTCCTGCAGGCAACATTTAATAGATTGAAGGCAAAAGATTATATCAATAGATACTGAAAGGTATGATAAAATTCAGCATCCATTCCTGATTTAAAAGAGAAAACACTTGGTAAATTCAGGATCGAAATAAATTTCAACACCACCATACAAGGAGTTTATCTGAAACCAAAGGCCAACATCTTGTATAATGGTGAAATATAATGGTGCCATTCCCAGTTAAATTAAAAACCAGACTAGCCTTCATTTTTCTGGAAGTCTCAACCAATTCAATTAAACAGGAGTAGAAATATGTCGGAGAGACAGATGCACATAATTACATTTTCAGATAAAACGTTATCTTCTAAGAAAAACTAAGGGCATTAATGTAAGAGCTTCTAAAGCTAGTAAGTAATTTCATTAATGTCAGATTTAAGATAAATATATAAACATAATGCTTTTGCTATATACCATCAGTAACCAGTGAGAAATATGTTTAAAAAAAAAAAGATGCATTCATAATACAAGCAAAGTTTATAAAATGCCTGGGAATGAATTTAACAAGAAATGTGCAAACGCTTATAAAGAAAACTACCACCTTTCTACTGTTTTTCCCTTTTTAAATTTGATTTTTATTATGAAAAATTCCAAACATACAGAATGTGATATCAGATGAGCTTAAAAATGACCCTTAATTGGGGTGATGTGTCACTATGATCTAAGAAGCGTCTCACAAGGCCAGAAGAATGATACGTGTCACAAAGCCCAATACCACTTTGCAGGCGTGGTGATGAAAGGACACAGAAGTACCTGATGGAACACGTGTCCTACACACGTCCAAAGGGGAAGCTTCTCCAACAATAACTGCTTCACTGAGGACATGAAAGATGTACCTGGTGACCACTCAGGCTGAACTTCAGTGTAAGAGAGGGTGGGCTTCAAACCACACTGAGCACTTCTCCTGGGGGAGCCTCCCAGAAGGTCAGAGTTCTGCCCTGCTGCCTGTGTCCTGGACTTGCACTTAAGACTCCCCGGCTGCTTTACTCCAGAAGTGCAAATAAACCTCTGTGCATCATTCAGTTGTGTGGGCTTTCTGCTGTGGGAGGCCCTATGACCAGGAAAACTCTACCCTGCTGGATAAAACGCAGACAAGGTCAGAAAATAATATTATGAACGTAATGTGCTCGCCACCCGGGAAGCTTTCTATGCCACTGACCCGTAAGCTTCACAAGGACAGAACAATTTTTTGCTGATTCCTAGCAACTCTACTGTTGGCACAGGGCCTAATGCACAGTAAAACCAAAAACCAGTTGCTATCGAGTCGATTCTGACTCATAGCGACCCTACAGGACAGAGCAGAACTGCCGCATAGGATTTCCAAGAAGCGCCTGGTGGATTTGAACTGCCGACCTTTTGGTTAGCAGCCGAACTCTTTTTTTTTAATTTACTTATTTTTTTATTGTACTTTAGGTAACAGTTTAGAGAAGAAATTAGCTTCTCATTAAACAGTACATATATTCTATGACATTGGTTAACAACCCCATGACATGTCCACACTCTCCCTTCTCAACCTTGGGTTCCCTATTACCAGCTTTCCTGTCCCCTCCTGCCTTCCAATCGTTGCCCCTGGGCTGGTGTGCACCTTTGGTCTTGTTTTGTTTTATGGGGCTATTTAATCTTTGGCTGAAGGTGAACCTCAGGAGTGACTTCGTAACTGAGCTCAAAGTGTGTCCAGGGGTCTTACTCTCGGGGTTTCACCAGTCTCTGTCAGGCCAGTAAGTCTGGCCTTTTTTTGTGAGTTAGAATTTTGTTCTACATTTTTCTCCAGCTCTGTCTGAGACCCTCTATTGTGATCCCTGTCAGAGCAGTCAGTGGTGGTAGCCAGGCATCATCTAGTTGTACTGGACTCAGTCTGGAGGAGGCTGTGGTAGTTGTGGTCCATTAGTCGTTTGGACTCATCTTTCCCCTGTATCTTTAGTTTCCTTCATTTTCCCTTGCTCCTGAAGGGGTAAGAACATTGGAGTATCTTAGATGGCTGCTAACAGGCTTTTAAGACCCCAGACACTACTCACCAAAGTAGAATATAGAATATTTTCTTTATAAATTCTGTCATGCCAGTTGAGCTAGATGTTCCCCGAGACCAGGATCCCCACAGCCCTCAGCCCAGGAATTTGGTCCCTCAGGGAATTTGGATATGTCTGTGGAGCTTCCATGACCTTGCATTGTACAAGTTGTGCTGGCTTTGCTAGAATTGTGTACTGTCTTACCCTTCACCAGATTTACCACTTATCCATTGTCTATTTAGTGTCCCCCCCCACCCCTCCCCTCCCTCGTAACCATCAAAGATTATTTCTTTTTGTGTGTAAACCTTTTCATGAATTTTTATAGTAGTGGTCTCATACGATGTTTGTCCTTCTGTGGTTGATTTATTTCACTCAGCATAATGCCCTCCGGATTCATCCATGTTGTGAGATGCTTCACAGATTCATCATTGTTCTTTATCTTTGCATAATACTCCATTGTGTGTATGTACCATACTTTGTTTATCCATTCATCTGTCAGTGGGCATCTAGGTTGTTTCTTTTTGCTGTTGTGAACAATGCTGCAGTGAACATGGGTGTGCCTGTGTCTATTCATGTGATGACTCTTATTTCTCTAGGATATGTTCCTAGCAGTGAGATTGCTGGATAATGTGGTATTTCTATTTCCAGCTTTTTAAGGAAGCGCCATATCGTTTTCCAAAATGGTTGTATCATTGTGCATTCCACCAGCAGTGCATCAGAGTTCCGATCTCCCTGCAGCCCCTCCAACATTTGTTACTTTATATTTTTTGATTCATGCCAGTAATGCCGGGATGAGATGGTATCTCATTGTGGTTTTTATTTACATTTCTCTAAGGCTAGTGATCTTGAGCATTTCCTCATGTGTCTGTTAGCCGCTTAAATGTCTTTGGTGAAGTGTCTATTCATTTCCTTTGCCCCATTTTTTAATTGGATTATTTGTCTTTTTATTGTAGAGGTGTTGGATTTTCCTGTAGATTTTAGAGATTAGACCCTTTGTTGGATTTGTAATAGCCTAAAATGTTTTCCCAGTCTGTAGGTTCTCTTTTTACTCTTTTGGTGAAGTCTTTTGATGAGCATAAGTGTTTAATTTTTAGAACATCCCAGTTGTCTAACTTATCTTCTGGAGTTTGTGAGTTGTTGGTTATGGTTTGTATCCTGTTAATGCTGTGTATTAGGGCCTCTAGTGTTGATACTGTTTTTTCTTCCATGATCTTTATAGGTTTTGGCTTTATATTTAGGTCTTTGATCCCTTTTGATTTAGTTTTTGTGTATGGAGTGAGGTATGGCTCCTGTTTCATTTTTTTGCAGATGGACATCCAGTTTTACCAGCACCATTTGTTAAAAAGACCGTCTGTTCCACATTTGGTGGACTTTGGACCCTTGTCAAAGATCAGGTGACCATAGCTGGATGGATTTACATCTTGGGTTTCAATTCTGTTCCATTGGTCAGTGTGTTTGTCGTCGTACCAGTACCAGGCTATTTTGACTACCGTAGCTGTATACTAGGTTCTGAGGTCAGGTAGTGCGAGTCCTCCTACTTTATTCTTCTTTACTTATCCAAGGCTTTCTCCCTTTCCATATAAAGTTAATGATTAGTTTTGGTTAGTTTTCCCATCTCTTTAAAGAATGTTGTTGGTATTTGGATGAGGATTGCATTGTATTTGTAGATTGCTTTGAGTAGAGTTGTCATTTTCACAATGTTGAGTCTACCTATCCGTGAGCATGGTATGTTTTTCTGTTTATGTAGATCTCATTTGGTTTCTTGCAGTAGTGTTTTGTAGTTTTCTTTGTATAGGTCTTTTACATCCCTGGTTAGATTTCTTCCTAAGTATTTTATTTTTTTAGGGGCTATTATAAACAGTATTGTTTTCCTGATTTCCTTTTCATCTTTCTGTTTATTGGTGTATAGGAATCCAAATGATTTTTGTATGTTTATCTTGTATCCTGTTACTCTGCTGAATCTTTCTATTAGTTCCAGTAGTTTTCTCATGGAGTCTTTTGGGTTTTCTATGGATAGTATCATATCATCTGCAAATAGGGACAGTTTTACTTCTTCATTACCAGTTTGGTTGCCCTTTATTTCTTTTTCTTGCCTTACGGCTCTAGCTAGGACTTCCAGCACAGAGTTAAATAGGAGTGGTGATAAAGGGCATCCTTGTCTTGTTCCTGTTCTCAAGAGGAATGTTTTCAGCCTCTCTGCATTAAGAATGATGCTGGCTGTTGGTTTTTTATAGATGCCCTTTATTATGGTTGAGGAATTTCCCTTCTATACCTATTTTATTGAGAGTTTTTTTTTATCAGGGACGGGTGTTAGACTTTGTTAAATGCATTTTCTGCGTCGATTGAGATGATCATGTGATTCTTTTCCTTCCTTTTATTTATGTGGTGGATTAGGTTGATTGATTTTCTAGTGTTGAACCATCCTTGCATACCTGGTATGAATCCTACTTGGTTGTGGTGTATTTTTTTGATATGATGCTGAATTCTATTGGCTAGAATCTTGTTGAGAATTTTTGTGTCAATATTCATGAGAGATATTTGTCCGTAATTTTCTTTTTTTGTGATATCTTTTCCTGGTTTTGGTATCAAGGTTATGCTGTCTTCATAGAATGAATTCGGAAGTATTGCTTCCTTTACTATGTTCTGAAATAGTTTGAGTAGTACTGGTATAAGCTCTTCTCTGAATGTTTGGTAGAATTCTCCAGTGAGGCCATCTGGGTGGGCCAGGGCTTTTTTGTTGGGAGTTTTTTTTTTTATTATTATTACTTTTCAATCTCTTATTATTGGTCTGTTCAGATTTTCAACATCATTTTGTGTTAGTTTGAATAGGTAATGTGTTTCTAGAAATTTATCCATTTCCTCTAGGTTTTCAGATTTGTTGGAGTATACTTTTTCATAATACTCTGTCATGATCCTTTTTATTTCAGTTAGTTCTGTTGTAATATCCCCCATTTCATTTCTTATTTGGGTTATTTGCATCCTTTCCTGTTTTTCTTTCATCAGTTTGGCCAGTGGCTTGTCGATTTTGTCGATCTTTTCAAAGAACCAACTTTTGGTTTTGTTGATTCTTTCTATTGTTTTTCTATTCTCTATTTCATTTATTTCTGCTCTCATCTTTATTATTTCCTTTTTTTCTGGTGGCTGTGGGCTTCTTTTGCTGTTCTCTTTCTGTTTGTTCCGGTTGTGTAGCTAATGTATTGATGTTGTCCCTTTCTTCTTTTTTGATGTGTACATATATTGCTGTAAATTGACCTCTCAGCACTGCCTTTGCTGTGTCCCAAAAGTTTTGGTATAATGTGTTTTCATTCTCATTTGATTCTAGGAATTTCTTGACTCTATCTCTGATTTCTTCTATTACCCAGTAGTTTTTAAGCACAGTGTTATTCATTTTCGATGTAATTTTTTTTTTCCTTGCTCTTCCTGTTGTTAATTTCTACTTTGATAGCATTGTGGTCAGAGAAGATACTTTGTATTATTTCAATGTTTTCAATTTTGTTGAGGGTTGCTTTGTGGCCTAAGATGCGGTCTATTCTGGAGAATGTTCCATGTGCATTGGAAAAGAATGTGTAGTTTGCAGCTGTTGGGTGGAGTGTTCTATGTATGTC
>NW_004444075.1:3012303-3031220 GCF_000243295.1 Trichechus manatus latirostris
TCTTACTCTCCAGTGCTGAATTTCTTTTGTTTGTGGATTTTTTTTTCATTTCTTTTGTTTTTGTAGATTTTGTTTTTACTGAGATATAGTATGTTTTTCTTCTTCATTTTGATGAGTAGGTTTGTTAACTTTCTTTGTGATTACCTTGAGATTTACCCTTATCTTCCTAGGTTTGAACCAGTCTATTATTACTTGGTATCACCTTGCCTTCCTCTCCATTAGAAAGTTCTGTGCCTACACAATTTATTCCCTTTTTTATTGTTCTGACTTTGTTGTCATTTACAGATTAACCTCTCTGGTTCCCAGTTGTAAATCTTTTGGTTTTGAATAGTTCTCGAGAGTTCATTTCCTAGGTTAGTATCTGGCAGCCAAACTCTTAAGTACTACACCACAGTTTCCTAGTGCATAGTAGGTGCTCATTAAATATTGGAGCATTTTAATGAAAAGAAAAAACAAAAATAAAGGAATGAATACTTGAATAAATGGGAAAGAATATGTTCTTGAGTGGGAAGACTCAGTGTAATAAAGGTGTCAGTTTCCCCCAGATGTATCAAATAAAGTGTAATTCTATTCAATTAGCCTTAAGTTTCTTTTGTTTTTGTTATTTGTTGGAGGAGGGCAGTGTCGAACTGACAAATTGTTTATAAGTTTGCCTTGAAGAATAAAAGAGAGAGAATAGCAAAGAAGATTTTAAAATAGAATAGTGAAGAGAGAATGTAGAGTTGCCTCATCAAATAGCAAAACACTGTATATACTATAATAATAACTAATAATGCAACAGTATAAAACTACCTAGAAAATTTTCAACATGGCAGTTCTCCTCAAATTGATGGGTAAAATTAGCACAATCTCTATCAAAATCTCAGCAGGCTTTTTTGTTGAAATCGATCAGCTGATCCTAAAATGTATACGGAAATGTAAAGGAACTATAGAATAGCCAAAACAATTTTGAAAAAAGGAGAACAAAATTGGAGGACTTAGAGTACCCAATTTCAAAACCTACTCTAAAGCTGTAGTTATCAGACAACTTGGAGTTGGCACGAGAGTAGGTATATAGATCAATGAAACAGAATTGAGAGTTCAGAAATCTTCCTATTTATGGTCAGTCGATTTTTGACAAAGGGGATGCCAAGACAATGTAATAGGGAGAGGATAGTCTTTTCAACAAATGATGAAAATGAAAAAAAAAAAGAACTTAGGCCCTTCCGTCACACTACATACAAAGATTATCTCCAAATAGATTCTAGACCTAAATGTAAGAACTAAACCTATAAATTTTTAGAAGAAAACATAGGAGAAAATTTTTGTAACCTTGGAAGGAAATTATGACTAATAATTTGTACCTAAACTGCACTAAAGTTTGGGTATAATGTGACAGAATATCATTTGGAAATATATGGTTCCCATGAACTCTTTTTGAAGAAACTTAGCTTAGAAGATGATCTTCAGACTAACAAGAGGTAAATGGAGAGACTAACTACACAGAGTAAAAGGGCCAGCGTGATCTTTGAATTAATTTACCTGAGGATGATGACTCATGCAAATGTGAGGATTATGGTTACGGGTTGGGTATAAATGGTATAAATCCTAACAAGGTAGCCTGCTAAACTATGAGAGAATAAATTTCTCTTTGTTAAAACCATCTGCTTGCGATATTTCTGTTATAGCAACACTAGATAACTAAGAAAAGGTCTTCCTCTTTTTCGATGACCCTCTACTTTACCAAGCATGATGTCCTCCTCCAAGGACTGGTCTCTCCTGATAACATGTCCAAAGTATGTGAGATGAAGTCTCACCATCCTCACTTCTAAGGAGCATTCTGGCCGTACTTCTTCCAAGACAGATTTATTCGTTCTTCTTACAGTCCATGATATAGTCGATATTCTTTGCCAACACCATACATTCAATATCCTCTGTGAAATGAACTAAAAATAAAAATATAATTATGCCTCATAAAAACATTCTCTCATTTTGGGGCCATCTGTGTCAATTGGCATAACAGAGCTTGTTAAGAAAATGTTCTGCATCCTACTTTGGTGAGTGGCGTCTGGGGTCTTAAAAGCTTGCAAGCGGCCATCTAAGATGCATCAATTGGTCCCAACCGCTTGGAGTAAAGGAGAACGAAGAACACCAGAGACACAGGGAAAGTGTTAGCCCAAGAGACAGAAGGGACCACATAAACCAGAGACTTCATCAGCCTGAGATCAGAAGAATTAGATGGTACCCGGCTACCACCAATGAACGTCCTGACAGGGAACACAGCAGAGGGTCCCTGATGGAGCAGTAGAACGATGGGATGCAGAACTCAAATTCTAGTAAGAAGACCACACTTCATGGTCTGACTGAGACTGGAGGCACCCCGGAAAGCACGGCCCCTGGTCTCCTATCACCCCAGAACTAAAACAATTTCCAAGGCCAACTCTTCAGACAGGGATTGGACTGGACAGTGGGACATAAAGTGATACTCATGAAGAATGTGCCTCTTAGTCAAGTAGATACACGAGACCAAAGGGGCGGCTTCTGTCCAGAGGTGAGATGGGAAGGCAGAGTTAGGAGCTGGTTGAATGTTCATAGTGAATCAGGGGCGGAGGGGAGGAGTGTGCTGTTGCAGAATGGGGTGAGCAGTTGGGGGTCTCATAACAATGCATGATAAAAAAAAACTCTGTATGGGAGACTAACTTGAAATGTAAACTTCATTTAATTACAACAGTTAAAAAAAATAAAAAGCAGAATGAAAAAACATTTTCTCAGTGTATTTTATTTACAGTATTTTCACTGTTCAAGCTAATGTAACTTATTCAGTGGAAGCACTGAACATACTAATGTCTTTTTCTTTTTCTTTTCAGCTAGAAGATGATATCATAGCTAAATACATGTACTTTACAAAAATAATGAATTTTGTACATAATATCTCTACAAATAATTGGTTTTTTATTGAGTTTTCAATTCTTGGATTCATAGGTAAGCAATGAATCGCTTCTCTTACATCAAGCTTTTTAGCACACAGTAGCCTTAAAAGATCTCAAGAACTTATCAAAGAGTTTGTTACTAACTGGAAAAAAATGACATGATTTCTGTAAAGATTCTATTATTTTAACCGTAAAATAGATTCAAATATCAGAATTTCAGATAATGTTTTTTTTTTTAACCAAAAAAAATTTTCTAGATAGTATATATAAATTAGCAGAATGGCATATATACAAATAAATTATAAAAACATAAAGTGATTATTAAATGCTCATTATGAGTTTGGCACACGTTAGCTCAGTGACTAGGAAGCAGTTTTCCCTATTTTATATGGAAGAATACTGACAGTCAGAGAACTAAAGTTGTAGAGAAAGGAATTTAACTTACAACTATTAACTCTTAAGTTCTTGCCATTGAGTCGATTTCAGTTCATGGCAACCCTGTGTGTGTCACAGTAGAACTGCTCCTAAGGTTTCTGGTGCCTCCAGGTGCGTTTGAACCACCAGCCTTTAGGTTAGTAGTCAAGCACTTAACCATTTGTGCCACCCACAAACTCCCTAAACTCCCTGGAAATTCCAGCATGTCAAAGCTGACATTCTTTTTTTTTTTTTTTGAATTGTACTTTAGAAGAACGTTTACAGATTAAATTAGTTTCTCATTAAACAATACACATATTGTTTTGTGACATTGACTGCCAATCCCATGACAGTCTCCCCTTCTAGACCTTGGGTTCTCCATTACCATCTTTCCTGTCCCCTCCTGCCTTCTCGTCCTTCCCCCTGGGCTGGTGTGCCCATTTAGTCTCATTCCAAGCTGACAGTCTTAAAAAATATAATATGGATTTACCTACCACAGAAATGTTCCTAAACCTGTGCCCATAATGTGGTTCTTTAAAGTAATTATTCCGTTGACTTTCCTTTTTCTTCCTTCTATTTTTCTTTCCTCCCTTCCATCTTTTTTTCCGTTTCTCTTCTTCTTTGGACCTCAAGGCAGTACATTGATTTACCATACTCCTCATTTCTTAGTGCTTTGCTCATGGAAGCAGCAGTCATGAAATCAAACAACGTATTGCATTGGGCATATCTGTAAAAGATCTCTTTAAAGTGTTAAAAAGCTGTTGCTTTGAGGACTAAGGTGTGCCTGACCAAAACCATGGTATTTTCAGTGACCTCATACACGTGCGAAAGCTGGACAATAAATAAGGAAGATTGGAGAAGAATTGATGCCTTTGAATTAGGATGTTGGTGAAGAATACTGAATATACCACGGACTGCCAGACAAATGAACAAATGTATCTTGAAAGAAGTACAGCCAGGATGCTCCTTAGAAGGAAGGATGGTGAGACTTTGTCTTACATACTTTGGACATGTTATCAGAAGCGACCAGTCCCTGGAGAAGGACATAATGCTTGGTAGAGCAGAGGGTCAGCAAAAAAGAGGAGGACCCTCAATGAAATGGGACTGACAAAGTGGCTGCAACAATGGGCCCAAACACAGCAACAATTGTGAGGATGGCGCAGGGCTGGGCAGTGTTTCCGTCTGTTGTACATGAGGTCGCTATGAGTCGGAACTGACTGCACAGCGTCTAACAACAACAGCATCATAGTTGGTTCATGCAAGAATCCTCTTTAGTTTTATTCTTTTCTTCCCAATCCCTACTCTCATTCCCACTCCACCCTCCATAAGTTTTTACTCTAACATATTTAAAATAAATCTTTAGATGTACGTATATCTTTGTAAAATATTTGGTGTTTTTCATTTTTGTGCATATTTTAAATTTACATAAATGGTAACATGATAAGCCTGTTCTTTTTTCTTTCTTTTTCCCCCTCAAAACTATATTTTAAAATTCAACAGGTTGCTTCATGTTGATTTAGTTCATATTTTTTCTTACTGCTGCATGTTATTTCATAGTACTGCATAATAATCCATTTTACTTATCCATTCCCTGAGTGGTGTATCCTAGATTTCTTCCAGCTTTGCGCCACCACAAACAGCAAAGTGACATATATATCCCTTGGGGTGGAGTCATTAAGGACAAATATCACTGGGTGTCTAAGTTCTGGCAGATGGATTTCCAGCTTGGCTGTAGAGTTTATGCTCTCATAAGCAGTGCATATGAATTCCTGTTGTCAAGCATTTGGTTTTAGATGTTTTGTTTGTTTGTTTTTGCCATTTTGAGGAGTGGAAAGCATTTCTCTGATTTCTAGTGAATCCATGTATTGTTCGTTTACTTGTTAACCATTCAGCCTTCTCTATCTGTGAAATGCCTACTTATATCCTTTGCCTGGTCTTCTGTTTTTGGGTTTTTCTTGTTGATTTGCAGAAGTTCTTTGTTTACCCTAGGTATTTATCTCTTGTCAATTTGGTAGTGTTAGACCTTGCACAAACCGTTTCTCGTGTGTCATTAATTAATGGAAGTCCTAAATTTTTATATAGTTCGATAACTTCTTTCATGGTTTTTACACTTTGAGTCTTTTAAAATCTTTCCCCAAATCTGGGTCACAAATATATTCTCTTGTAGCTTTTTCTGTATGAGGCTTAAGTGTGGATCTGGCTTCTTTTTTTTTTTTTTTTTCTCATAAAGTAAGTTTACCCAACACCATGTGGAATAATTTATCTTTTTCCTATTGCTTTGTGCTGCCACTTTGTCATATATCAAGTTCTCATTTATACCTAGGTCTGTTTCCCAGCTCCCTATTGTGCTTTCCCTTTGACTTTCACTAGTGAATCTAGAGATGTGCTTCTTCAGAAAAGTTCATAGGAGCCAAGTCAGAATAATGAATTCAGGGATAGGGTGTTTCTTCAGGAGGCTTCTTCTAATAATCAACTTAGCTTAGTTTTAAAATATTAGTAGTAAAAACTAATATGACCACTGTAAAAGAACAAGATTTTCTGTTGTGTTTGGGTATGAATCTGCTAGAGGAACCCTTTATTTTAAGCAGTCTGGGAGGAAAAGCCAAACTCAGAGTTAAGGAGCTTCAGAGTAACAAGGGACATTAAATGACTTGTTTCGTAGTGCATTAACTATCTCAAGGGTAAATGCTCCAGTTAGCCTAGGGGTTGGCAAACTTTTTCTGAAAAAGGCCAGATAGTTAGTATTTTAGGCTTTGAGGGGCATATGGTCTGTGTCACAACTACTGACATTGCCTTTGTAGCGCAAAGCAGACATAGGTAGTCTGTAAGTGAATGGATGTGGCTGTGTTTCAATAAAACTTTGCCTATAAAAACAGGCCAGCAGACTAGTTTTGGTCTGAGGGCTGTAGTTTACCAACCTTAGTTTTAACTCATCGTTTATTTACTGCTTAAGTGGTCACGTCCAATTTCCTATAGCAATCTCTAGACTAATGAACAAATACAGGTATTTATAAGCTTTTAGGTCATCACAACCCTCATGGTTAAAAGCAGCAAAAAAGACTTGCATAATAAACAACGTAGGTGGTTTCTTATAACTTTCAGTAAATATTGAATAACAGCACTGTTATTTGTGATAACAAAATACAAAGCCTTTACAAATTTAAATAAGTCTTTGGCCTCACATATATAGTGCTTCTTTTTCGATGTGCTCTTCTGGTTATCAGAATATAAATATTCCCTATTCTTCTCTTACTTGACATTGCTGAGAAAGATAATTGCTGACAGAGTATTTTACATTCTCAAAGTACATATACAACAAGATTCTTTCCCCTCAAAAATTCTCATCACGTATTGTTGTTAGGTGCCATTGAGTCAGTTCTGACCCATAGCGACCCCACGTACAACAGAATGAAACACTGCCCAGTCCTGCACCATCCTCACAATCGTTGCTGTGTTTGAGCCCATGGTTGTGCCACTGTGTCAATCCATCTCATTGAGGGTATTCCTCTTTTTTGCTAACCCTCTTCTTTATCAAGCATGATGTCTGTTAGGATTGAATTGTGTCCACCCAAAATCATGGCTAGGCCATGATTCCCAGTATTGTGTGATTGTCCACCATTTTGTCATCTGATGTGATTTTCCTGTGTGTTGTAAATCCTACCTCTATAATGTTAATGAGGCAGGACTCAGTTTATAATATTAGGCTGTATCTTGAGTCAATCTCTTTTAATATATAAAAGAGAAAAGCAAGCAGAGAGACAAGGAGACCTCCTACCACCAAGAAAGCAGAGCAGGGAGCCACGCACATCCTTTGGGCCCGGGGTCCCTGCACTGAGAAGCTCCTAGATCAGGGCAATATTGATGATAAGTACCTTCACCCAGAGCTGAGAGAGGAAGCCTTCCCCTGGAGCTGACACCCTGAATTTGGACTTTTAGCCTCCTAGATTGTGAGAGAATAAATTTATGCTAAAGCCATGCACTTGTGGTATTTCTGTTACAGCAGCACTAGATAACTATGACAATGTCCTCCTCCTGGGACTGGTCCTTCCTGATAACATGTCCAAAGTATGTGAAATGAAGTCTTGCCATCCTCACTTCTAAGGAGATTCTGGTTGTACTTCTTCCAAGACAGATTTGTTTTTTCTTCTGGCAGTCCATGGTATATTCAATATTCTTCACCAACAGCACAATTCAAATGTGTCAGTTCTTCGGTCTTCCTTATTAATGCATCATGTATTACTCTTACCTACAATTTTTCTTCTGACTTTAACCAAGGCTGAGCAAAAGTCTTCAGGACCTTATAATTATATTCCGCACCACAGAAAATACAGAAATTTGGGAAATAAAGGGGAAACGCCCACGATTGTATTCCAGAGTACAGTCACTTCTATAATTTAGTTGTCTAGCCCTCATGATTTAACGTTTAAACTCTCAGCTGCTAACCAAAAAGTTGGTGGTTTGAACACACCCAGTGGCTCCATCGGGGAAAGGCCTGGTGATCTGCTCGCATAAAGATTACAGCCAAGAAAACCCCTTGGGGCACTTCTGCTCTGCAACATGGGGTCACTATGAGTCAAAATCCACTCAGTGGCAGCTAACAACAGCAGATTTAATGTCTAGTCTTTTTGTTATGTATTTTATATGGTTATAGTAATATGTGATAAGTCTTACATGCCAAGCACTCTTTTGGCCTCTGGGGATATAGCAGTAAAACAGAGAGTGCTTTCCTCAGAAAGCTTATATTTTTGTGGGGGATTACTGTAGTATCAAACCGAATGAGATATGTTGAGGGTTTGGGTCACTGTGGTGGAAGTAGATGTGATAAGAAGCAGATGGGTTCAGGATGGATCTGAATTTAGAGCTAATAGGATTTACTAATTTAAAGTGGGGAGTGAAGAGAAGAAAAATTAAGGATAACGCCTAGGTCGTGTATATAATTTTATGTTCAAGACTTAGCTCTGGCTCCAGAACATCTTTCCTAAATATTTCTCAAGCTTTCATGCATTATGTACTATTTCTATGTACTCCAACAATACCTTGAGCTTATTTCTGTCATAGCATTCATCACATTAGATTGTAACTGGACATTTTTGGTGTCTTATATACTAGGTTGTGAGCTCTTTCAGGACAAGGATTTTGTCTTTCATCATCTCAGGGTTTTGCAGAATGGCTGGAATATGCTAAGTGCTCATTTGTTAAATGACTGACTGACTGAATACTACTCGTTTCACACGTTGTGTGAATTTCCCCATATTTCTATAAAGATTTAATGGCTGTTATTTTAATGGTTACATCATATTCCACAGAGCATCTGTTCCATAATTACATTCTGTTATTGTTAGAGATTAAAGTTCAAGTTTCTTCCATATTTTAGATGATGTCTTTAGGATATATTCTGAGAAGAAATATTGCTTCCAAATTGTTTTCAGGTATTGTACCAGTTTACATTGCCCACAGCAATGAATTAAGGGAACTATTTTCCACCACATTAGGACTAGCATTAGCTGTTACAGTATTTAAGTGTTGCTGATAAGTAGGCATAAAATGGTACTATTGTTTAAATATATTTTTAATTGAATATTAGTAAAGTTAAACATCTTGCCATAGGTTTACTGATTATAAGTCCTCTGCCTTATAAAAATGAATATATTAATTTTTTAATCTGCTTTATTTGGAAGATGTTTACCCTGGTCTTTTGCTTTCTTTTTAAATTTTGATTATAGAATACCATATATTTGTACCACATACATTTTAGAGTTTTATATACAAATCTGTTGGTCAGTTTCTTGGTGATATTTCTATCACATATAAAATTAGAATATCACTGAAGAAGTGTGAGAAATACTCAGTTACATTGCTCTTTGTTTTTATCTGGTTTTAATTTATCCTTCTTAGCTGTTGAAGCTATCTGGGGGATATTTGTGTCTAAGCCTAGAATTTATATTACTGAAATAAAGTAGGGAAAGAAGAAATTGAGCAAGTATAGCATACTGGTTAGGAGTGTTTGTTCTCTCCCTTTGTTTGATTCTAATCTCTGCCACTTTATTAGCTAATTGATTCTTAGTGTCTCAACTTCAAAATGAGGATAGTAATTTGCTGCTATTGTACAGCTCCTCACTTTATTTTTCATTTTTTATCATCACCGCAACTGAAGGGAAGAGAGGAAGAAGGATCAAAATTCTATTGGCAATAGCTACTAATGGATAAGCAAAAAGAGATGGGATAGTAGAGCCATAGTGACAGACTTTTTTTTACTATTACTCTATACCATATAATGAATCCTTCTTATTCCAGTTATCTATTGCTGTTTAACAAATCACCCCAAAAATTAGCAGCTCTAAACCACAATTTACCATTTTATTTCATGAGGCTGTGAATTTACGGGGCTCAGCTGGGCAGTTCCCACTGAGGGCCTGTGAAATTGGAGTGGTACCAACAGTAGTATCAGAACCTGTCTAACTTCGGGGGGAATAATGAGAATTGCCATCAGGGCAAAGCTGATTCCCATGAGGTGGAAGTCAGACATACCTCCAGTCTCCAACCTTTTTACCAATTCTGACACCAGCCATTCCTCCCATGGCACTCTCTACTTCTCTTCTGGGTTCTATAATCCATTGCAATGACCACACAGAACTCACAGACCATACTTACAGTTAAGTGGTTTATTAAGGAATAGGATACAACTTGGGATCAAGATAACAGGCTACAACTCAGGATCAGGAAGCATGTAGGCAAAGCCTTCAGTGCAGGACAGCTCTCTCGGCTCCTATCAGCAGGGCAGGCCTCCTCTCAGCCCCCTGAGGACAGGCCTCTTCTTGGCCCCCTGAGGACAAGCTCCTCTTGGCCCTGCTCTCTGTCCCTGCCAGCTCTGCTGCTGGGCCCCTTCCGTTCTTGTGGCTGCCAGCTGTGCCTCCAGGCCCCTTCTGGATCTGTCACTGTCTTCAGTGTTACAGCCCTTGACCTGTGTTATAGCTCTTTTAGGAGGTTCCTTGCCTCTTCTCTGTCTCTGCTGCTTCTTTCTGCTTTCTTCCTGCTTCTTTCTCTCTCTCTCTCAAAAACCTCTGTGGGGCTGACTGCTTAAATACACAAACTCTTTGTCAATTTCAAGGCATGGCACTCCCACCAGGGCCACAAAATGACCAATCCCCTCTCAGTAGACCACAGACACTTAATTTGCATAGTAGGAGCAGCTGAGCTACAACTCACCTCATTTCCATAGTCTATTGACCAATCCCTGCGAGGTGCATACCAATCACAAGGCAGGCTGTGGCTCAATGCCAGACAAAAAGTATCAAAACCAAGTTGTTTACCGCTTACCCAGGAAATATCAATCAACCTGGACAAAAGTAACAAAGCCTCTAGGGTAGAAAACTAGGCAAAGGTAACTCTTTAGGGTTTAGGAGAAAAATCTCCCAAGCTATTTTTCATAAAAAAAAACAAGGCAAAAGGCCACATAAAGGAACTCATTTCACCACAAGGCCTCTCAGGTAATTTATATTCAGATAGCAGCTGGAGCTGGAGTTATTTGAAGGCTTCATGGGGCTGGATGTCCTATAGGGCTCACTGACATGCTACAGTTGATGCTGGTTGTCAGGACCTCAGCTGTGGCTGTCACTCAGGTGCTTACACATGACCCTTCTACATTGCTTGGGTTTCCTCACACACCATGGCAGCTCAGGGCTCTAACAGCATATGTTCCAAGAGAGGCAGAAGCTATAATGCTTTTGTGATCTAGCCTCTGTGTCAGAATGATGCTTCTGCCACAGTCTGTTGGTCAAGTAAGTTATTAGGGGTATCCACAAATGCTAGGCAGATAATTGAATTCCACCTCACAGTGGGAGGAGTGGCAAAGACTTTGTGGCCATGCTTAATCTACCACACTTCCTTTACCGCTACTTCAATCCCCATTTAATGCTACCCAAACATCTAGTTCTTTCTGGACCCAGCAAGATGGAGAAAAGGCCGAAGAATGGATATGTCCCTCTCTGTTAAGAAGACTTTCTAAAAGTTCTACATAATAATTCCACTTACATTTCACTGGCCAAAACTTAGTCACATGAGCTGCAATGGAGGCTGAGAAATGTAGCCTTAGCAGAGTAGCAATGTGTTCAGCTAAATATTGGGCTTCTATTTATTAAAGAGGAGACTTGGTGATTAAGAACTTGGCTGCTAACCCAACAGGTTGGCAGTTGGAATCTACCAGTTGTTCCTTAGAAACCCTGTGGGGCAGTTCTTCTCTGTCCTGTAGGGTCACTATAAGTAAATTTCGAGACAAGTAGCACTTTCTAACACGTTTCTCCAAAATTTCATTAGTGCAATTTTATTACAGTTCCTTTGAAATTATAGCCTCATTGAGTAGTTTGATGCCTCCAACTTTATTCTTCTTATATTGAGGCTTGTGTTGTTATGTAAAGCATAAAACTCAAGAGATTTTTGGATTTATTTATTTTTTCTTCATAGGAAAGCTGTTCAGATCTGAGGACTTACCTGACTTTGTACGTTTTTTTTTAATGTTCTACAAAGTTAAACCCATAGACTTGCTCTTGGATGACATTTTTCAGTTAAAGATGTGTAAACCACAGGAGATTTTTGTGAGTATTTCTTTACTTTCTGAATACCAAATATACTAGGCAAATACTGTCTATATAATGTAATTACCTAAAGTTTGTTTACCAAAGCAAAGTTGATGGGTGCATAAAAATTTTAATTTCCCATATCTTAAATTTTTACTGACACTTCTACCTATTAAATGAAGTAATAAGAGGCCAAAAATATACTGAAATACTATGAGCTATTTAGTCTGTAATAAACTTACTCTGTTTTAGTCAAATCTCTTCCTTCTTTCAAGTAAGAAATAAGCCCTTAAAAATGGGAAAATATATCACCAATGACCACTCTGACAGGGAACGTAACAGAGAGTCCCTGATGGAGCAGCAGAAAGATGGGGTACAAAAGTCAAATTCTAGTAAGAAGACCAGACTTAATGGTCTGGCTGAGACTGGAGGTACCCGGAAAGCATGGCCCCTGGATTCTCTATCAGCCTAGAACTAAAAAATTTCTGAGGCCAACTCTTCAGACAGGGATTGGACTGGACTGTGGGACGTAAAGTGATACTCGTGAGGAGTGTGCCTCTTAGCTCAAGCAGATACAAGAGACCAAAGGGTCAGCTTCTGTCCGGAGGTGAGATGGGAAGGCAGAGAGGGTTAGGAGCTGGTTGAATGGACATGGGGAATCGGGTGGAAAGGAGGAGTGTGCTGTCGCAGAATGGGGTGAGCAATTAGGGTCACATAACAATGTATGTAAAAAATTTTGTATGGGAGACTAACTTGAACTGTAAACTTCATTTAAACTACAACAATTAAAAAGTAAAAAAAAGGGAAAATAAATGAGTAGTTAGGGGAAAATGAGAGTGAAAACATGAATAAAATTCACCTTTCCTGGGAGAGTCATCCACTCCTATAGTTTCACCAGCCATAGTATATGCTAAAGATTTCCAAATGTATGTCTCCTATGAGATCTGTCTCCTGAGTTCTGCACCCTTACACCACTCACAAATACACGTGACTATTTAATGGAATTTCCACTTGGTAGGCAAAGGAATAAACATATAGACCCCATGGAACAGAATAGACAGTCTAGAAGTAGGCCCACAAAATATGGCTAACTGATACTTGACACAGCTTCATAAGCTTTGTCTTCGTAAGCTTCATAATTTGATAGAGAAAGAGTAGTTTTCCAACAGATGGTGTTGAATCAATTGGATATCTGTATGCAGAAAAAATTATCAACCTAAACCTCACACTTTATACAAAAATTAATTCAAAATAGATCATGTATCTAAATGTAAAACACAAAACTACAACTTTTAGAAGAAAACGTGAAAAAGTCTTCAGGATTTAGGACTGGGTAAAGTGTTCTTAGATATGACACCAAAAACACCATACATTTAAAAAAAAAAAGATCAATTGGACTCAAAATTAAAAACCATAGGGTTTTCAAGTAGTGTCTGGTGGATTCAAACTGCCGACCTTTTTGTTAGCAGCCAAATTCTTGACCACTACAACAAGTACTGATATAGAACTATAGAAAAAGCTAACATAATGAAAAAATTCTACCATCAGTAAATGCAATAGTAAAGAACATCTGGATTTTTACAGAAGATTGATGTGTCTCTTATTTTTTCCCAGAAAGAATGTTTAAAAAGAAGTAAGCAAGTTCGTATTCAATATAAACCTTCTCTTTTCCAACATGTGGGTATACATTCATCATTCCCTGGAAGAGAACAATATTACAAAGTAAGACTTTGAAATGTGACTTTAGTAATATATAATATTTCATGAAATTATAAAAATATTATTTAGTAAAGAAGAGATGAGAACACGAGAGAGACTATAAAATAGTTATTTAAGAACAATTCGTCTTACGAAAGAAATAACATGCTATGAAAATCATTTATAAATTGAGCAATCATCTTTTAAAGACCCAAGTTATCATGGTTAGAAAAATCCAGCCTAAGTAAACTTCTTTGTCTTACAGTTCCCAACAGTGCATTCAAGTACTGAGACTAAACAAGTGTTTTGAAGATCATAATAAAATTCATTATTTTAGTCTAAACTTCAAAATTACACAAGATTATTATTTCAAAAATAAAATACTCCTGTTATCTAAACGTATCAACATTTTGACTTCACTTCTCTGTTTCCCAGATGAAGAAATATTTGACATTGTTTGGTTATTAGTTATCCTTAATTGTTGCATTATTTTTGGAAGCAATGTTATTTATAATTGATTTAGCATCTTAGTGGCATAGACGAAGCGAAGGATTCAGAGCTAAAACACTGAGTTTTTACTTACGCTGACCAAGGAATATGTACAACATATTGAGCCAAGGTCTAGTACTCCTCTGAGCCTTCTTCATCTGCAAAACCAGAAGTTTAAATTAAATGATCCTTAAGGTTTCTTCCACTTGTGAAATACTCTCTTAGCGATCTAGTGCAGCCATAACAGAAATACCACAAGTGGGTGGCTTTAACAAAAAGAAATTTATTCTCTCATAGTTTAGGAGGCTTGAAGTCCAAATTCAGGGTGCCAGCTCTGGGGGAAGGCTTTCTCTCTCTGTCGGCTCTGGAGGAAGGTCCTTGTCTCTTCAGCTTCTGCTTCCTGGTTCCTTGGAGATCTCCATGTGTCTTGGCATCTATCTTACCCTATCTCTCCTCTGCTGCTAGTTTAATCTGTTTTATATCTCAAAAGAGATTGACTCAGGATACATCCTTCACTAATCCTGCCTCACTTACATAACAAAGACAACCCATTCCCAAATGGGCTTATAACCTAGAGGTTAGGATTTATAATACATGTTTTTGGGGACATAATTCAATCCATAACAAATGGTGTTGGCATGTCTACTCTTAGTTTCTTCATACAAAGGATCGCCGCAGTCCTTTGCCAGTTGCAACGAGAGAAATGCACAGATTCATCCTCTTGTCAATTCATCATGATCTACCCTCTTTCCATCTTTTCTATTCCATCCCTGTGTCCCCACGGATGCTTTGAAACAATGCCTAGTATGGACAGTGCATAGTATGGACTCAGTAAATGTTAGCTGTCAGCTTTCAAGCAAGGTTGAATTCAAGATCAGAAGCGTTTAACTCTCATGAACATTTATGCAAAAAAGAACACCATCAAAACAGATAAAACATAGCTGTTGGGAATGCAGAAAGAAATTTATCTATACCAGCCTTATTTCTTAGTGCTATTATAAATGAGATTCTTTCCTTTCATTGTACTTTTTTCTTGCCTAATGAGATATTTTAACCTCGCCTTTGTAAACTCATGATAGATTTAAAAAAACTCGTTGCTGTTGAGTTGATTCCGACTCATAATGACCCAGTAGGACAGAGTAGACCTGCCCCACAGGGTTTCCAAGGAGCAGCTGATGGATTCAGACTGCCGACATTTTGGTTAGCAGCCAAGCTCTTTAACCACTGCACCACAGATTAAGTAGACAGAAGTTTTATATATTGATATTTGAATTACACCCACACAAACACATACATACACCCCTATATATTCAGATAATAAAACGTACAAATTCACTTGAACTCATGAAGTAGCACGACTACTATGTGGTACAACTCAACAGAGGCACCACTGTCATTGTTAACTCATTTAACAAATATTTATTGAGCACTTACTGTATTTTAGGCACTGGGGATACAGTAGTGAACACAGCAAATAAAAACGAATGCCCTAATGGATCTTATGTTCAAATTCTAATTTAATAACGGCTTCCTACCTTCTGAGTATTTGGTCTCTAGCCAGTTTTAGCCTATATGACATATGTGTCATCTCTGACGTATTTAAGTATAAGTTATTTCCAACTTGGTTTCCTAGATAATGTCCTATAATTTTGGAATTTTTCTAATATATACATGTCATTTATATTTTGATATTATTATATTGGTTTTTCTCCTTTTTATACCTCATACCACGTAAAATCTAGAAATCAATAACAATTTAATAATGTCAAATGTCATCATATTTTAATTACTTTTAAAATTTCTAACAGGATATCTATTATTAGGAGTCTCATCATTGTAACAGCTTCTTTAAAAGTTATCAGAATCATTATCTGGAAAAAAAGGCATAACAAGGATTAAACTATTTCTTGACTTTCTTCATAGCGGATAAGAGATCTCATCATATTAAAAAAATAAAACCTTCAATAATAAAGTGGTAAGTATAAAAACTTATATAAGTATATATGTAATTATCAGAAATTTGCTAATCTTATGTCATCTTAAATCCTTATGTTTCTGTGTATTCTTTTGGTTTTATACATATAACCTTCTGGTACATTCTCTAACCTTTTGTTTTATAAGAACCTGCCAGACCTACCCCAACCAGTATTTCCTTTCCCCCTTTTATCATATTTACTGTAGAAATAATATGAATTTGGAGGCAGATTCTGAGTTTGAAGCCTCGTTCTTGTCAACAGATGCAACAATATGGATGAATCTCTAGAATATTACACTAGGTGAAAGAAGCCAGATGCAAAAGACTATATACTGTATGATTTTATTTATATGAAATTCTAGAAAAGACAAAACTATAGCGATAGGAAGCAGGTCAGTGGTTGACATCTCATTATGGTTTTAATTCACATTTACCTTAAGACTTGATGTTGCGGGTTTTTTTTCATGTTTGATGTATATATATTTTTTAAGTGTCTGTTCAAATATGTACTCATTTTAAAAATTCCCTAGTTTTTTTTTTTTTTTTTTCTTTTTCCTGGACACAGTCCCAGCCTGTGGATTGCATTTTCGTGTTCTTAATAGTGTCTTTGGATGGGCAAAATTTTAATTTTTATCGAGTACAGTTTATCAGTTTTGTTTTTTTTTAATGGTTTGTGTGTTTTGTGTCCTAATAAAGAAATCTTGGTATAACCCAAGGTCACAAAATCTTCTCCTGTATTTTATTCTAGAAATGTTATGGGTTTAGCTCTTACTTTTTTTTTTTTTTAAACAACACAACAGCTCTGTTTGGCATTTCACAGTGGATAGGGCCAAAAAGTCAGTTGATGGAGAGTTAATTCCGACTCATGGCAACCCCTTATGTGTTGGGGTAGAACTGTGCTCTACAGGTTTTCCCTTCTTTCTTTTTTTTTTTCTAATAGTGCATTAGGTAAAAGTTTACCGAGCAATTAGATTCCCATTCGGTAGTTTGTACATAAAATGTTTCATGGCCTTGGTTTCATACCCCACAATGTGTCAGCACTCTCCCCATTTCCACCCTAGTTTCCGCGTTTCCTTTCGTCCTGGTTTTCTACCTCTTCCTGCCTTCTTATCTTTGCTTTTGGGCAAATATTGCCCTTTTGATCTCGTATAATTAATTGTTCTAAGGAGTATGTTTCTCTCAAGATAATTTTTTATTTTATGGGCTTGTCTGTTGTTTGGTTGGAAGGTGGTCTCCTGGAAGGGCTTTAGTTCCAGACTGGAAGTGTCTTAGGGTCATAGTCTTGGGAGGTAGCGCTTACATTTAATTTTATTTCCCATCTTTAATTATCGTTTTCTATGTTGTGAAGAAAGAATCGGGACTCTTTTTTCTCCCCACCATGAGAATAGTCAGTTATTCTAGGACCGTTTATTGAAAAGACTATCCTTTCCCCATCAAATTACCTTGGCACCTTCATTGAAAATCACTTGACTATATAGTTGTGTGTCTATTTCTGGAATGTCAATTCTGTTTGATTAATCTATATATCTATCCTCATGCCAATATCATACTGTGTTGATTATGCTAGCTTTATAGTCTTATAATCAGATCGTCCTTGTCCATTTCTTTAAACATGGCTGCTAGATTCATTTGAAATTGAATTAAATCTAGAGGTCAATTTGGGCCTTGCCATCTTAACAACACTGAGTCTTCTAATCCATAAACATCTTACATCTTGCTATTTATTTAGGTTTTCTTTCATTTCTTTTAGCAATACTTTGATTTTACTGTTTAGTTCTTGAACATTTTTTATTACTAAGTATATTTGATGCTATTGTAAATTAAATTTTTTAAATTTTATGTTCATCTTTTTCATTTCTAATATATATGAATAAAAGAGATGGTCGTATATTGATTTTGTATCTTGATGTCTTTCTAAATTCACCAATTAGTTCTGGTAGCTTTTTTGTTGATTCTTACATTATCATGTCACTAGTGAATAATGACAGTTTTACTTCTTTTTGTTTGGTTGGTTGAGTTTTTTGTTTTGTCTACTTTTGTTTGTGCCTTATTACACTGACCATGAAGTACAAGGTTGACGGAAGTGGTGAGAATGGACATACTTGTTCCTGACCTTTGGTAGAACGCATTAAGTCTTATACTATTAATTATAATGATAAACCCACTGCCATCGAGTAGACTCTGACTCCTAACAACCCAATAGGACATAGAACTGCCCCATAGGGTTTCCAAGGCTGAAATCTTTACAGAAGTAGACTGCCACATCTTTCTCCTGAAGAACGGCTGGTGAGTTAGAATCACTGACCTTTCAGTTATCAGCTAAGAGCTTAACCACTGTACCACCAGGGCTCCTCAATTATGTAGATATCGTTTATCGGTTTGAAGAAGTTCCCTTTTTTTCTTGGTTTGATGAGAGTTTTTAACATGAATGGGTAATGAATATTGTTGAATGCTTTTTTTTCTCCCCATCTGTGGAGATGATCATTTAGTTTTTCTTCCTTATTCTATTAATATAAAGTGTAACATTGATTGACTTTCAGATCTTAAACCAGCCTTACATTTCTAGGATAAACCTCACTTGGTTATGCTGCATTTTCCTGTTCATATATTGCTGGATTTGATTGGCTAATATGTTAAAGATTTTGTGTTGAGGTTCCTGGAGGATATCAAATTTTGATATGTTGTGTTTTCATTATCATTCAATTTATGATACTTTAAAAATTTGTAATTTCTTTTTTGAAAATGATTTTATTTTAGAAATAAGTTGTTTAATTTCTACATATTTAGGGATTTCCCAAGTATTTTTTCTGTTATTGTTTTTTTTCCTTGTACCACCTTTGTTAGCCTTTGGTATCAGGC
>NW_004444075.1:3032461-3103106 GCF_000243295.1 Trichechus manatus latirostris
CATTGCCTTCTTGCCTGCATGGTTTCGGCCGAATAATCTGAGCTTAGTCTTATTGTTTCTCCTCTGTATGTGACTTCTTGTTTTTCACGAGCTGCTCTCAAGATTCTTTGTTTATCCTTGGTTTTGGTGAGTGTGATTATGATATGCCTTGGTGATTTTCTTTTGGCATCTATCCTATATGGGGTTTGTTGAGCCTCTTGGATGGCCAGCTTTTCATCTTTCATGATATTGGGGAAGTTTTCTGTCAGCAGTTCTTCAGTGATCATCTCTGTGTTTTCTGTTTTCTCCCCCTGTTCTGGAACTCTGATCACTCACAAATTTTTGCTTTTGATTGTATCCCACACAATTCTCAGGGTCTCTTCATTTTTCTTTGTTCTTTTTTCTGAGTTTTCCTTGAACAGAGTTGTATCCAACTGTTTGTCTCCAATTCGGCTGATCATGTCTTCCACTGTTTCATATCTGCTCCTCAGCCCTTCTATGACACTGTCCATTTCTGAAATCTTCTTTATCTTTTGGATTTCTAATTGTTGCTTTTGTATAATTTCTAGTTGTGAATTTATTTTGACATTTTGTTCCTGCATTCTTTTCCTGAATTCTTCCATTTTTTTGTCTGTATTTTCCACGAATTTGTCTGCCTTTTCTGTGAATTTGTCTATTTTTTCTTCATTTTTGTCAGCTTTTTGCTTCAACTCTTGGATAATTCTGAGTATTAGAGATTTGAATTCCCTATCAGGTAGTTCTAGTGCCTTTTCTTCTACTGGAAAGTCATATGGTGTTTTATTTTGGATGCTTACTAGAACCATCCTGTCCTGTTTTTATAAATGATTTGATATTGCCTGCTGTCTTTGGGGAATTCAGTAGTTATTTTTTTCATTTACTTATTGTAAATTTGTTTGTTTTGTCCTTCTTTTTTATTTGGCTATGAGCATGTGGGCAGTGTGTTCTTAGTTTTTTGCTCATCTCTGGGTACTGTACTTCTCTCCTCCTTCTCCAATTGGCAGGGTCAGTCGCTCAGATATGGTACAGCAGGGCAGGTCTAGCTGAAGAGGAGTTGCTGGGATGGATTTTTTGTGGCACTTACTACAACCACGAGGGCAGGTTGGTAATCAGTGCAGGGCAGGTTCTAGTAGGCCGTTCCTGTGCTGCTTGGTGGTTTGATGTTAAGTGCACGGTGCAGGTAGGCAGGATGGAGGGGGAAGATTGTGATGTGTGGAGCTAAGATGGGTATGGGAGAGAGGAGAGAGCAACAGGAGCCAAAAACATACAGACAACAAAAAAGAGTGCTAGGGGAGCTTGCCGTTGGAGTGAGAGATGAGAGCCTATGAAATGAAGAAAAACATAAAGAGGAAGAAGAAGAAAAAAAGAAAAGGAAAGAATGAATAAATAACAATTAGAAAAAAAGAACAGCAAAGCTCCCAGGGATCCCACCGGTGCGGCTATGAGTTCTGGTGAAGTTGATCCCAGATGTTGAAATATAGCCTCGCTAGGAGGCGTAGAAGTGTCCTTCAGTGCCAGGTATTCAGGGGACAGGTAGAGAAGGAAGGTATAGAGAGATGAGAAACTGAGTAATGAAGAAAGACAAAAAGGGAAAATGAGGGAAAAGAAAACAAAATAAATTAAAAAATAAAAGAACAAGAAAACCCCCCCAAAAAACAGAAGGAAAAAAAAACCTTGAAGAAAGAAATGCCCTCAGGGATCCCTTTGCGCTTCTGGGAAAGCTGAGGGGGTAGGTCCCAAGCTGTGCAGCACTGTCCAGCCAGAATGGGCTCCCAACTCGAGAAAGGAAAAACAAAGCAAACAAACAATTCAAGACAAACAAAGCCCCAGGATCCCACCAGCATGGTAGCATGGACCAGGAGGCAGTTCCACACTCGAGCGGAGCTCCACAGCCCTTCAGGAAGAAGCAAAGATGGCACATGGAGCCAGGTATTTGAGCGAAAGGAGGGGGAGGTAGTGAGAGGTAAGGAAGAAATCAAAAGAAGTGGAAAAAAGCAACACCAGCAGCCAACAAATGGTACTCAGGGAGTCGGCCAGTGTGGGCGGGTAGAATCCAAGCAGCCGGAGCTTCCTGGCCAAGAGACTGTGGCTGCGGAAAGCAGAGAAGGCCGAGTAGGGGTGAAGAAGGGTTGGGGGTGGGAAAGTGTATATCACCAGTTACGGATTGTTCTGTCTTCTGCTGGAAGCTCCGCAAAGCTGCTTTCTCATACCCCCATTCGCTGGTCTCTGATAGGAGTCCAAGATGGCAGATCCATGCTGCATTAGCTGATAGAGGACATCTGCATATATGTCTCCTCACTCTCTGTTCTCTGTGAGTTTCTTGTTCCATTTAGTGCTTGACTGAGTTCTTTATCTCTTCATTTGATGTTTAGGGTTTCAGCATTGCTGTTTTCTCTGTTTGGCTTAGTTTTTCAGATCTTTGCTGGGGAGGGACGGCGTGTTGTTTCTGCCTAGAGTGCCATGTTGCCGGAAGCTCTGTTTTTGGTGTTTTGACGTTTCGATAGCATACACAAAGGAAAAGAGTCCTTGTTCTTTCATTTCCCTACACACCTGATACACCCGTTCAGTTTGAAAATGTGATTCTATCTTCAATTCTGGGATTTTTCCTCATGTTTTACTACTGTTTTCCCCCTCCAGTCTCTGTTTTATCACTTCATAATTTTTTTTAAGTATTTTGTTGTGTTTTAGATGAAACTTGACACAGCAAATTCGATTCCCTTTCAAGCATTCATACACAGATTGTTCTGTGACGTTGGTTAAAGTCCCCACAATGTGTCAGCACTCTAACCATTTCCACCCTTCCTGCCCTGTTTCCATCCATCCAGTCTCCATGCCCCTCCTTGCCTTCTCATCTTTGCTTTTGGGTAAATGTTGGCCATTGTGTCTCCTATACTTGATTGCTTAAAGGAGTACATTCCTTATGGATGTTATTTTATAGGCTAGTCTATTATTTGGCTAAAAGGTGATTTCCGAAAGTTACTTCACTTTCAGATCAAAAAGGTATCTTAGGGCAATAGTCTTGGGGGTTCCTGTAGTCTCTATCAGTCCAGTAAGTCTGATCTTTTTTTATGAATTTGAGTTTTGTTCTACATTTTTTCCTGTTCTAACTGGGATCTTCTATTGTGTCCCTGGCCATCTTGTTATTCTGGTCTTAGGCTAGAAGAAGATGTGGTTCACATGGGCCATTAGTCCGGTGGACTAATTTCTACCTTGTATCTTTGGTTTCGTTCACTCTCATTTGCTCTAGAGAGGAAGAGACCAAGAATTGTACCTTATATGGCTGCTCAAAAGCTTTTAAGATCCCAGATGCTACTCACCAAACTAGGATGTAGAACATTATCTTTATGAACTAAGTTATGCGAATTGATGTAGTTGTCCCATAAGACTGTAGTCCTGAGCCTTTAAACCCAGTAAATCAATCCCACGAGATGTCTGGATATGTCTAAGAACTATCCATAACTGTGCTCCCTATGTGCTTTATTGTATATATGAGTATATATACATATGCCCACAACTCTACCTATATATGTACATACATAAATTCCCATATGCCTTCCCACACACATATAGCATATATATCTACTTATGTAAGTACTCATATATTTTTTGCTTCTTACTGTTGTTGAAAAATTGTATGTTATAACATTTACCATAGTTTTCTTTTATTCTTGCACACCTCTCAGGATCTTCATTTACCTTAGTCAAGTTGTGCTGACTGTCCCAATATTGTGTATTGCTTTTCCCATCACCAGAATTAACATGTGTCTACTATCTAGTAATGGATTCTCCCCCCACCCCCACCATCCCTGGTAACCATCAAGAACGTTGCTTTCTCTGTATATACATATTCTTGATTTTTTGTAAAAGTGATATCATGCTTACTTGTTATATCCATGTTATATTTCAGAGACTCATCATTATTCTTGTCATTGCATAGTACTCTATTGTATGTGCGTACCACAATTTGTTTATCCATGTATCCACTGATGGACACTTAGGTTGCTTCCATCTTTTTGCTATTGTGAATAATACTGCAATGAACATGGGTGTGCATATGTCTATTCCTGTCACTGCTCTTATATCTCTAGCATATATACCTAGGAGTGTGATTGCTGGATCATATGGTATTTCTATTTCTAGCTTTTGGAGGAATCATCATACCATTTTCCATAGTGGTTGTACCATTTTGCACT
Organism: Trichechus manatus latirostris; assembly: GCF_000243295.1. NCBI lineage: Eukaryota > Metazoa > Chordata > Mammalia > Sirenia > Trichechidae > Trichechus > Trichechus manatus. The sequence goes on from NW_004444075.1 coordinate 3,036,652, forward strand.
CCCACCAGCAGTTGTATAAGAGTTCCAGTTTCCCCACAACCTTGCCAGTATTTGTTATTTGTTTTTTGATCAGTGCCATTTTTGCAGTGGTGAGATGGTATCTTACTGTGCTTTTGATTTGCATCTCTCTAATGGCTAATTATCGCAAGCATCTCCTCATGTGTTTGTTAGCCACCTGAATGTCCTTTTTGGTCAAGTGGCTGTTCATGTCCTTTGCCCATATTTTGATTGGATTGTTTTCTTTTTGTTGTTGAAGTTTTCTGTATATTTTAGAGATTAGACCCTTGTCAGATATGTTGTTGCCAAATTTTTTTCCCAGTGTGTAGGTTCTCTTTTTAATCTTTTGGTAAAGTCTTTTGATGAACGTAAGTATTTAATATTTATGGGTCCCAGTTATCTAGTTTATCTTCTGTTGTTTGTGCACTTTAGTTATGTTTGATAGCGTATTTATATCATAGATTAGTACCCTAGCTTTGTCCCTATGTTATCTTCAGGAACTTTATAGTTTTAGGTTTAAGGCTGAAGTCTTTGATCCATTTTGAGTTAGATTTTGTATATGCTGTATGGTATGGATCTTATTTCATTTTTCTGCAAAAAGATATCTAGTTTTGCCAGCACCATTTGTTGAAGAGATTCGCTCTTCCCCATTGAATGGATTTCATCCCTTTGTCAAAAATCACCTGTCCACAGATGGATGGATTTACTTCTAAGTTCTCAGTTTTGTTCCATTGTTCTACGTGTCTGTCATTGTACCAGTACCAGGCTGTTTTGACTATCTTGGCTGTATAGTAAGTTCTGAGATCAGGAAGTGTGAGTTCTCCTACTTTGTTCTTCTGCAATAATACTTTAGCTATTTGGGGCCTCTTTCCTTTCCATATAAAGTTGGAGATTAGTTTTTGGATTTCATTAAAGAATGTTATTGGGATTTGGGTTGGGATTGCATTATATCTATAGTTTGCTTTGGGTAGTATTGACATTTTCATAATATTATGTCTTCCAATCCATGAGCATGGAATGTTTTTCCATTTATATAGATCTCTTTTTGTTTCTTCCGGTAGTGATTTGTAGTTTTCCTTGTATAAATCTTTTACATCTCTGAGTAGATTTATTCCTAGGTATTTTATACTTTTGTAGGTTATTGTAAATGGTATTGTTTTCTTGATTTCCTTTTTGGAGTTCTCCTTGCTAGTGTAGAGCAACCCAACTAATTTTTCTAGGTAGCTCTTGTACCCTGCCACTTAGCTGAACCCTTCTAATAGTTCCATTAACTTGTGGAAGCTCTGGGATTTTCTATGTAATGGATAATGTCATCTGTACATAGAGATAGTTTTAGTTCTTCCTTACCAATTTGGATGCCCTTTATTTCTCTTCCGTGTCTTCTTTCTCTGGCTAGGAATTCCAGTAAAATATTGAATAAGAGTGGTGATTATGGGCATCCTTGTCTCATTTCCATTCTCAAAGTGAATGCTTTCAGTCTCTCTCCATTGAGAATAATGTTGTTTGTTTTGCACATATACCCTTAATTATGTTGAAAAATTTCTATTCTATTCCTATTTTCTGAGAGTTTTTATCAGGAAAAGGTGTTGGATTTTATCAGATGACTTTTCTGTGTCCATTAAGATGATCATGTGATTCTTTTACTTTGTTTTATTTATGTGATGAATTATTTTGATTGCTTTTCCAATGTTTAGCCACCCTTGCATTGTTGCTCTGAACCCTACCTTATCATAATGAATTATTTTTTTTTTTTTGATATGCTGTTGTATTTTCTTGGCTAGAATTTTGTTGAGAATTTTTGTGTCTATATTCATGGGGGATATTGGTCTGTAATTTTCTTTTGTGATATCTTTGTCAGGCTTTGGTATCAGTGTTAGGTTGGCTTCATAGACTAAATTAGGGAGTATTCCTTCCTTTTTTATGTACTGTAATAGCTTGAGTAGAATTGTTGTCACCTCTTCTGTGAATGTTTGGTAGGACTCTCCAGTAAAGCCATCTGGGCAGAGGCCTTACTTTGCTTGGAAGTTTTTTTTTTTTTAATGACATCTTCAATTTCTTCTTTTATTATGGATCTATTTAGGTAGGTAGTGAGTTCTAGAGATTTTTCCATTTTTTCTAGGTTTTAAAATTTATTGGAGTACAATTTTTCGTAATATTCTGTTATGATCCTCTTTATCTCAGTTGGTTCTTTGGTAATGTCACCCATTTCATTTCTTATTTTGGTTATTTGTGTCTTGTCATTTTTTTTCCTTTTTCAGCTTGGCCAGTGGTTTGTCAGTTTTATTGATCCTCTCAAAGAACTAACTTCTAGTTTTGTTGATTCTTTATGTTGTTTTTCTGTTTTCTATTTCAATTATTTCTCCTTTGATCTTTATTATTTCCTTTCTTCTGGTGAATGTTGCTGTTCCTTTTCTATTTGTTCTTATTTTTGCTGTTCCTTTTCTATTTGTTAAAGTTGTCAGCTTAAGTTATTGATTTTAGACCGTCTTTTTTGATGTGTGCATTTATTGCTATAAATATGCCCCTGAGCACTGCTTTTGCTGTGTCCCAGAGGTTTTGGTATGTTGTGTTTTCATTCTCATTTGATTCTAAGAATTTTTTAATTTCATTTTTAATTATTTCTATTATCCAATAATTTTTAAGTAAGATGTTAAGTTTCCACGTATTTAATTGTTTCCCTTGCTTTTTCTGTTGTTGATTTCTAGTTTTACAGTGTTATGGTCAGAGAAGATGCTTTGTATTATGTTGATTTTTTTTATTGAGACTTGCTTTGTGGCCTAAGATATGGTCTGTTCAGGAGAGTGATCCATGTGTGTTGGAGAAGAATGTGTACTGTGCTGCTGTTGGGTGGTGTCTTCTGTATATGTCTATGAGGTCGAGTTGGTTGATTGTGTTATTTAGATCTTTTGTATCTTTATTGAGTTTCTTTCTAGTGGTTCTGTCCATCATCAAAAGTGGTGTGTTAAAGTCTCCTACTATTACTGTATAATTGTCTATTTCTCTTTTCAGTTCTGTTAGATTTTGTTTTATGTATTTTAGAGTTCGGTCATTGGGTGCATAAATATTTATTATTGTTAGGTCTCCTTTATGAATTGACCCTTTAATCATTTTATAATGCCCTTCTTTGTCTCTTATAATGGATTCTGACTTGAAGTCTATTTTATCTGAAGTTATTATTGATACTTCTGCCCTCTTTTGGTTACTGTTCACTTGATATATTTTTTCCCATCCTTTGATTTTTAATTTAGTTATGCATTGTCTAATATGTGTGTTTTATAGGTAACATATTGATGGGTGATATTTTTTTAACCCATTCTACCACTCTCTGCTGCTTGAATGGTGCATTTAATCCATTCACATTCAGTGTGATTAACAATAGGTATAAATTCACTGCTGTTATTTTGTTATACTTCTTTTGTGGTGGTAATGATTTCTTTGTTCTTCTTAATTTTGTGTGCTGAATTTTTTTTGGTTATGAATTTTGTTTTCCTGCCAATCATTGTTGTTTTTGTGTTTACTGAGTATTTTTTTTATTTTATTCTTTATTTTGGTGAGTAGATTTATTAATTTTCTTTGTGGTTACCCTGAAATGTACTTTTATCTTTTTAAGTTTAAAACAGTCTGTTATATATTAAAATAACCTTGACTTCCTCTCCATGTGGAACTTCTATGACTACACCTTTTATTCTCCTTTTTTGTTTTGAAGTTTTCGTCATTTACAGCTTAACACCCCTGGTTCCCAGTAGTCAGCTTTGTAGCTTTATTTTATGAAATCTTTGTCTAGGTTGGTATCTGGGTGATTCTGTCATGTGTTTATCTCAGGTTGTTGTCTGCTGTCATTGATTCTGTATCTAAGGGACTCCCTTCAATATCTCTTGTAAGGCTGGTCTGGTTTTACAAATTCCCTTAATTTCTGATGACCTGGGAATGCCTTAGTTTTGCCATTGTTTTTGAAAGACAATTTTGCTGGATATATGATACTTGGTTGGCAATTCTTTTCTTTCAGGATTTTATATATGTCATCCCATTGACTGCTTGCCTGCATGGTTTCTGAGAAGAAATCAGTGCTTAGTTTTATTGGTCCCCCATTGTAACATATTTTGTTTTTCACAAGCTGCTTTCAGAATTCTTTCTTTGTCTTTGGTTTTGGAAAGTTTGATTATGATATGTCTTGGTGAATTTCTTTTGAGGTCCATCCTATATGGGGTTTGTTGTGCTCCTTTGATGGAAATCTTCTCATCTTTCATAATATTTGGGAAGTTTTATTCCCATTTATCTTCAAAAATTCTCTCTGTACTTTTTAATTTTCCTCTGCTTCTGGAATTCCTATAATGCGTAGATTATTCCTTCTGTTGGTGTCCCACATAACTCTTTAAAAAAACAAACCCATTCCCATCGAGTGGATTCCGACCCATAGCAAACCTATAGGACAGAGTAGAACTGCCCCATAGGATTTCCAAGGAGCAGCTAGTGGGTTTGAACTGCCAGCCTTTTGGTTAGCAGCCACATCATTTAACCACTGGCCACCAGGGCTCCACATAACTCTTGGGCTTTCTTTATTTTTCTTCATTCTTTTTTCTGATTTTTCGTCTGGGTTTGTCTACAGTTTCTCTGTTTCTTATTGGGAATTCTGTGATGTTGCCTTCCTGTGCTTCTCTCTGAGGATCACTGCTGGCTTTATCTCAAGATGGCCACACTGTGCCAGACTGGTTGGCAGGGCACCTACATTCCGTATCTCTCCTTGTTCACTGTTTTCATTCAGTTTCTTTTTCCCATTAGTGTTTGATCTAATCCTCCATCCTTCCATTTGATGCTCAGGGTTCCAGGATTGTCATCTCTATTGGTTTCACTTGGTTTCTTGGGTCTTTGCTGGAGGCAGATGGCATGGGGTGTCTGACTAAGTGGCCATCTTTCACTTCTTAATTTCTGTTTGACAGATATGGATCTCTTTAATTGTTGATTTTTCTCTGTTACTTAAAATTTTGCCTTATTTAGTTAAATTCTAAGAGAATTCCTTGGTTTTATCTTCTGGTTTGCTAATATACATTGTTTATTTGTGTCTAATCAATTTTACTGAGTTAAGTTTTACATACAATAAAACGTACTCATTTAAATTATACATTTTGATGATTTAACACATTTATGCACCTGTGTAATCCCACCATAATCCAGAAAGTTGCCTTGTGCCCCTTCTGAGTTAATTTTACCCTCACCCATCCCAAGGAACCAATGATCTGCTTTTTGTCACTGTAGATGAGATTTTTCTTTTTTAAATTTTATTTAAATGAGATCAAATAGTATGTACCCTTTTATGTATGGCTTCTTTCACTGGAGCAGAATTCATCTTTGATTCATCCATGTTGTTAGGTTTATCATTAGTTCATTCCTTTAAATTATTGAGTAATATTCCACTGTATGATTTACCATACTGTGTTTACCTTTCACCTGTTATTGGATATTTGGGTTGTTTCCAGTTTGGGGCTCTTGTGAATAAAGTTGCTAATATCATTCACATGTAAGTCTTCAGACACATTTTCATTTCTCTTAGGTAAATACTTAGGAGTGGAATTTTTAGGTCTTCCAGTAAGTATATGTTTAACTTTATTAAAAAAAGCCAAACTCTTTTTCAAAGTGGTTGTACCATTTTAAAATTCCAAAGACTTATATATAAATGTTTCTGCTGTCTCACATTCTTACTAACACTTGGTATTATTAGTATTTTTATTTTTACTTACTTCTAGTGGGATATGGGGTCCCCAGGTAGCGCAGATGGTTAAGTGCTTGGTTACTAACTAAAAGGTTGGCAGTTTGAATCCACCCAGAGGCACCTCAGAAGAAAGCCCTGGCAATCTATTTCCAAAAGAAATCCCTATGGAACACAGTATGGGGTCACCATGAGTCAGAATCAACTCAACTGGCAACTGTTTTTTTTTTTTTTTTCGTAGTGGGAGTGTAAGGGTATCTTTGTTGTTTGTTGCCATCAAGTTTGCTCTGACTCATGGCGACTGCCTGTATAACAAAATGGAACCTTGCCTGGTCCTGCACCATCTTCATTGTTATTGGTATGCTCCATTCCATTGTTGTGGTCAATGTGTATTTTGAATGTCTTCAGTCCTAGGGAGCTCATCTTTCAGCAGCAATATATTGGACAATATTATGTTGTTATCCGTAGGGTTTTCAGAAGTAGATCACTAGGCCTTTCTTCCTAGTCTGTCTTAGTGTAAGCCCCACTGGTGCATAATGTCCTGACAGCTTGAGCAGTGTGTACATCCTTCTGGGATGTGAGTGCTCCTTTCAGACTCTTATTTAATTCTCCAGTTTTTAGCCCCAGTTCTCACTTTTATCTTCCATCAAATCTGCCATCTCCATCGTTGTCCCTGCCCCATGTGTCTGGACTGTAGATCCCTTATCTCCACTCTGTCAGTCTCTCACCTTCCATCAGATTTAGATCTTTCATATATTTGATTAAAGGTCTCTCAGCTGATAGCCCCCCTCCCATTATTTAGATTGTTTTGGAGTTATACCTTATCTATGCATTTACTGTTATTTAAGTGGGGTCCAGCTGTCCACCACCTTGAACTAAAAGTTTGGATATTTTATTTTAATTTTTTTGGGCTTCATAAAGTATACATATTCAAAGTATATGTTCACTTAAGTAAATTAAGATTTAAATGGTCATAGAGAGATGAAAGTCACCCTTTTTAACTAGAACCAACATAGCTAGTACTTTTATTTGTTGCTGTTTTCCTTAATGTTTGTTCCTTTAAGTCTTTTAAAAAACTTTTATGCTCAATTTGTTCTTTAACAGGTTAAATTATAATTATAAAACTTTTAATGTAAGATAAATTTTCTGTAGTTTATTAAGCAGAAAAACAATGTATATCTATCATCTAGCTTGTAATTCTTAAAATAATTTAATAAAACAAAAATGGAATGTCTTCTTACTGATGAACTTTATTACTTTCTACTTTTATTTAATATCACCTGTATTTTCAATTTAAATGTTCTTTATAGTTTCATGTTCAACATCTATAGTAAACATAAAAGAAACTCATTTTAGAAACAACTCAAACATCTAACCCAAACATCTAACCAAAACATCTATTGCTGTCCAGTCGATTCCTACTCAGAGCAAGCCTATAGGACAGAGTAGAACTGCCCCATTGGGTTTCCAAGGAGTGGCTGGTGAATTCAAACTGCTGGCCTTTTGTTTAGCAGCCACAGCTCTTAATCACTGCACCACCAGGGCTCCAAAACATCTAAGTATTAATAAAATTATAATTTCTAAAAACTCAAATAACAAAATACTGAATAAAATGTTTATTAGTTTATAAGCAAGAGAATAGCATGTTTTTCTATAATTTGCTATTGCTCAATCCTATATGAAATATTATTTTCCTTTTATCATAGTGCACTGGGCAGAAGGGCCAAATATTTAAATGCATTCGAGGTTAAGGACACACAATTAACTTTGAATTTCAGAAAACAACAAAATTTTTTTAGTCTAAGTATGTCCCATTTTTTGTTGTTGTTGCTACTGCTTCTAAATCTGGCAAGCCTAATTTGAGGTGATAGAGGAAGATGGAATAGAAAGACACTCCCCATCAAAGTGCTTTAAATGAATTATGATTTAAGTAAGGTTAGGACCTTGGCTTTTATTAAAGATCGATATATGACATTTTTTTTCCTTTTCTTCAAGACCGTTCGAAGTTTTCTCTCTCTTTTATGTAAGGATGCGTGCAACAGTTTTCTCTTAGAATTTGGGACTAGAAAAAGATATTCTTTCCCAAAGAACTGTCATGATTCCTTTGGCTCATTGTATTTTTCCTTTTCTTTGACTAACAAGGAATTAAAAACTAATGTAGTATGAAATGTAGGACCTAAGTTATCTTAGATTCACAGGAAAATTTCTCCAGTCCTCATTTATATTTCATCTCTGATTTTCTTTCATAAATTATTGTATGTGTTTTCATTTTAAATTACCCTCAATCTTTCCTAAAATTATTCATATTTTACATTATTAATATAAAATGAATGTTTTAAATATTTTGTACGTTATTTACAACAATTTGTTGGCCGTAATGACAATCTAACAATACAGACTTCCCAGGAATCCCAGCAATGGAAATCTACTTTTAGTAATTTTAGCACCATGACAGTATTAAATTTGACATGTGTAATACAATTCATGAATTATATGCCTTACCAATATAAAATTATCTTTCCTATTTGGGGGGGCAAAGGGACACAAGGAAAAATGTTATCAAGAAATTGTCATGGAAACAATTATACACTTATGAATGAATATTATGCTATTTCTAAATGTTTCTTATCTTTATTTCAGAAAAAACAAACATGAAGATAATAAACATAACATGAGGAAACTCGGTGATACCTTGGGGACTCAGATAACCTTGATTTCTAATGACATCTTTCAGAAATTGTTGTACTGGAAGTACAGAATGATCTATAAGAGGAGAAAACGATGAACCAACTAGTGGACCTGAAAGTATTAAACTACCTCGTATGCCAAGAAAATAAAAAAAGAAACATTTATGTATGTTTGTACCCTTAGTATTATCATTTATTTTAAAAACAGTACAAGTTTTTAAAATTAAGAATGTATTTTATTTATTGACATAGATATTGATGCTCTTACATATCTCAATAAATAGAAAGTTTAGAAACTTGCTATTGTCATGGATAGATTCTGTGTGAATTGGCATATGCTCTTATCAATTTAGTTATGACATTTAAAGAAACAGAAACCACAAATTGAAGCAAGCCTGACTGGCAGTGCAGTCGTATCTTCCTGTCTTTTTATTGAATGCAGTAAAAACTATAAACTTACCTGTTAGTGCCACTTAAGCTGATTACCAAACATCTTGATTTGCGTGTATGCTGATAGTCAATTCAGTTCTAAAGATTTCATAATTTATCTTATTTCCTTGTTAATCTGTGGATTATTTAGGAGTTTCTTTTTTTCCCCAAGTGTATTAGATTTTGTCATTTTTATTGTTGATTTCTAATTAAATTACATTGTTTAATGTTAAAGAACTTTATCAGTGTGATAAGATTTGAGAATTGTTGAGAATTGTTTTGTTCCATATAAATTTGAAAAGAATGTATAGTCTCTGTATGCTCACTTTAAGATGTGATACATTCGTTTTTTTGTTTTGTTTTGAACATTTTATTGTGTTTTAGGTGAAAGTTTACACAGCAAATTAGTTTCCTATTCAACAATTCATACATGAATTGTTCATGACATTGGTTGCTATCCTCTCAGTGTGTCAGCACTCTCCCCATTTCCACCCTGCCTTCTCTGTTTCTGTCCCTCTGGTTTCCCCTGTTCCTCCTTGCCTTCTCATCTTTTCTTTTGGGCAGATATTGCCAGTTTGGGCTCATATAGTTGACATTTTAAGGAGCACATTCCTCATGAGTGTTATTGTTTACATTATAGGTTAATCTATTATTTGGCTGAAAGATGACCTCTGGGAGTGGCATCAGCTCCAGGTTAAAAGAGTGTCTGAGGGTGATAGTCTTCAGGGTTCCTGTAGTCTCTATCAGTCTAGTAAGTCTGGTATTTTTTATGAATTTGAGTTTTGTTCTATGTTTTTCTCCCATTCTAACCAGGACCTTCTATTGTGTCCCTGGTCAGAGTGGTTGATAGTGGTAGCCAGGCCATCTAGTTCTTCTTGTCTTAGGCTGTGGTTTGTGCGAGCCATTAGTCCTCTGGACTAATTGTTTCCTTGGGTCTTTGGTTTCATTTGCTCTCCTCTGCTCCAGACAGGAAGAGACTAAAAGTTGTATCTTAGATTGCCACTCACATGCTTTTAAGACCCCATATGCTACTCACCAAACTGGGATTAGAACATTATCTTTATAAATTATGTTATGCTAATTGGCCTAGATGTCCTCTGAGACTATGGTCCTTAGCTTTCAAGCCCAGCAACTCAGTCCCATGAGGTGTTTGGATATGTCTAAAAAGTGTCCATAACTGTGCCCCCTATGTGCTCTATTATATATGAATATATATGCAACACAAATATGTATATACACATCCCACAACTATACCTATATACGCATGCACACAGACTTCTATACACCCTCACACCTATACAGCATAATATCTACCTAGGTAACCACTCATATATTTTTTATTGTTATTACTGTTGTTGAAGAATTATATATGTTGTAGCATTTACTGTAGTTGTCCTTTATTCTTGGGTACCTCTCAGTGTCTTCATTTACCTTGGTGAAGTAGTGCTGGCTTCCCCCATCTTGTGTATTGCCTTTTCCACCACCAGAATTACAACGTGCCTACTATCTAGTGATTCTCCCTCCCTGTTTGGTAACAATCAAAGAATGTTGCTTTCTGTGTGTAAACCTATCCTTGACTTTTTATAAAAGTGGTATCATATAATCTTGGTCCTTTTGTGATTGACTTATTTCACTCAGCATAATAGTCCTCCAGATTCATCCATGTTATGAGATGTTTCGCGGACTCATCATTATTCTTCATTGTTGTGCAGTATTCCACTGTCTGTATGTACCATATTTTGTTTATCCATTTATCCACTGATGGACACTTAGGTTGCTTCCATCTTTTTGCTATTATGAATAATGCTGTAATGAACATGGGTGTGCATATGTCTATATTTGTCACTGCTCTTATTTCTCTACGATATATACCTAGGAGTGGAATTGCTGGATCATATGGTATTTCTATTTCTAGCTGTTGGAGGAATTACCAATCCATTTTCCACAGTGGTTGTACCATTTTACACTCCTACCAGCAGTGTATAAAAGTTCCAATCTTCCCATAACCTCACCAGCATTTGTTATTTTCTGTTTTTTGATCAGTGCTGTTTTCGCAGGGGTAAGATGGTATCTCATTGCACTTTTGATTTGCATCTCTCTAAAACGGCTAATGATTGGGAGCATCTCTTCATGTGTTTGTTAGCCTCCTGAATGTCCTCTTTGGTGAAGTGTCTATTCATGTCCTTTGCCCATTATTTTATTAGAGTGTTTTCGTTGATGAGGTATTGAAATTTTCTATATATTTTAGAGATTAGATCCTTGTCAAATGTGTTATTGCCAAAATTTTTTTCCCAGTGTGCAGGTTCTCTTTTTTATCTTTTGGTAGAGTCTTTTGATGAGCATAGGTATTTAATTTTTAGAAGGTCCCAGTTATCTAGTCTATCTTCTTATGTTTGTGCGTTTTTAGTTATGTTTGATAGTGTATTTATATCATAGATTAGGGCCCCTAGCTTTGTCCCTGTGTTATCTTCAGGAACTTTATAGTTTTAGGTTTAAGGCTTAAGTCTTTGATCAATTTTGAGTTAGATTTTGTGTATGCTGTGTGGTGTGGATCCCGTTTCATTTTTCTGCAAATGGATGTCCAGTTTGATCAGCACCATTTGTTAAAGAGACTTTCTCTTCCCTATTGAATGGACTTCAACCCTTTGTCAAAGATTAGCTGTCCATGGATGGATGGATTTGCTTCTGAGTTCTCAGTTCTGTTCCATTGTTCTGTGTGTCTGTCGTTGTACCAGTACCAGGCTGCTTTGACTATCGTGGCTGTAAGTTCTGAGATCAGGAAGTGTGAGGTCTCCTACTTTGTTCTTCTTCAAGCTTTAGCTATTTGGGGCCTCTTTCCTTTCCATATAAAGTTGGAGATTAGTTTTGCATTTCGTTAAAGAATGTTGTTAGGATTGGGATTGGGATTGCATTATATCTACAGATCGCTTTGGGTAGTATTGACATTTTCACAGTATTATGTCTTCCAATCTATGAGCATAGATTGTTTTTCCATTTATGTAGATCTCTTTTTGTTTCTTCCAGTAGTGATTTGTAGTTTTCCTTGTATAAATCTTTTACATCTCTGGGTAGATTTATTCCTAGATATTTTATACTTTTAGGGGCTATTGTAAATGGTATTGTTTTCTTGATTTCCTTTTTTGGAGTTCTACTTGTTAGTGTAGAGGAACCCAATGATGTTTCTATGTTGACTTGTACCCTGCCACTTAGCCGAACGCTTTTATTAGTTCCAGTAACTTTCTTGTGGAATCTCTGGAATTTTCTATGTAATGGATCATGTCATCTGCACATAGGGATAGTTTTAGTTCTTCCTTATCAATTTCGATGCCCTTTATTTCTCTTTCTTGTCTTCTTTCTCTGGCTAGGACTTCCAGTAAAATATTGAATAAGAGTGGTGATAATGGGGTCCTTGTCTCATTTCCGTTCTCAAAGGGAATGCTTTCAATCTCTCTCCATTGAGAATAATATTGGTTGTTTGTTTTGCACATATGCCCTTAATTATGTTGAAGAATTTCCCTTCTATTCCTATTTTCTGAGAGTTTTTATCAGGAAAGGGTGTTGGATTTTATCAAATGCCTTTTCTGCATCAATCAAGATGATCATGTGATTCTTTTCCTTTGTTTTATTTATGTGGTGAATTACATTGATTGATTTTCTAATGTTGAACTAATCTTGCACTACTGGTATGAATCCCACCTGGTCATGATGTATTATTTTTTTGATATGCTGTTGAATTCTGTTGGCTAATTTTTTTGTTTTTAATTGTGGTATCTTTGCCTGGCTTTGGTATTAATGTTATGCTGGCTTCAAAGAATGAAATAGGAGTATTCCTTCCTTTTCTGTGTTCTGGAATAGCTTGAGTAGAATTGGTATCAGCTCTTATCTGAATGTTTGGTAGAAGTCTACAGTGAAGCCATCAGGGCTGAGGCCTATTTTTGTTGGGAGTTTTTTTTTTAATGACATCTTCAATTTCTTCTTTTGTTATGGGTCTATTTAGGTTTCCTGCCTCTGTGTTAATTTAGGTAGGTAGTGAGTTTCTAGAAATTTGTCCATTTCTTGTAGGTTTTGTAATTTGTTGGCTACAATTTTTCGTAGTATTCTGTTATGACCCTTTTTATCTCAGCTGCTTCTGTTGTATAATGTCGCCCCATTTCATTTCTTATTTTGGTTATTTGCATCTTCTTGTTTTTTTTTTCTTTTTTTTTTTCCTTTATCAGTTTGGCCAGTGGTTTGTCAATTTTATTGCTCCTCTCAAAGAACCAACTTCTAGTCTTGGATTCTTTGTATTGTTTTTCTGTTTTCTATTTCATTTATTTTGCTCTGATCTGTATTATTTCTTTCTTTTGGTGACTGTGGACTTCTTTTATTGCTCTTTTTCTGTTTGTTATAGTTACAGGGTTAAACTATTGATTTTGGCCCTTCTTTTTTGATATGTGTATTTATTGCTATAAATATTCCTCTCAGCACTGCTTTGCTGTATCCCAAGGGTCTTGGTATGTTGTGTTTTCATTCTTATTTTATTCTAAGAATTTTTAAATTTATTTTTAATTTCTTCTAGGATCCAATAGTTTTTTAAGTAAGGTGTTATTCAGTTTCCATGTATTTAATTTTTCCCTTGCTTTTTCTGTTATTGATTTTTAGTTTTATAGTGTTATGATCAAAGAAGATGCTTTGTATTATGTTGATGTTGTTTGATCTATTGAGGCTTGCTCTGTGGCCTAGAATATGGTCTACTCTGGAGAATGATCCATCTGTGTTGGAGAAGAATGTATACTGTGCTGCTGTTGGGTGGCGTGTTCTTGACTTCCGTGAAGTCAAGTTGGTTGATTGTGTTATTTAGATCTTCTGTATCTTTACTGAGTTTCTTTCTAGTTGTTTTGTCCTTCATTGAAAGTGGTGTGTTAAAGTCTCCTGCTATTATTGTAGAACTGTCTGTTTCTCTTTTCAATTCTTTTAGAGTTTGTTTTATGTATTTTGGAGCTCTGTCATTAGATGCACAACTTAGTTTGGCTGTTTCTTCTTGGTTGATTGACCTTTTAATCATTATATAATATCCTTTTTTGTGTTTTATAATGGATTTTGGCTTAAAGTCTATTTTATCAGAGATGATTATTGCCATTCCTGCCCTCTTTTGGTTACTTTTTGCTTGATATATATTTTTCCATCCTTTCATTTTTAACCTATTTATGTCTTTGTGTCTTTGTAGGCAACATATTAATGGGTAATGTTTTTTTATCCACTCTGCCACTCTCTTTCTCTTGTCTGGTGCATTTAAACCATTTACATTCTGTGTGCTTATTGATAGGTATGAATTTACTGTTGCCATTTTGTTATGCTTTTTTGTGGTGTTAACAGTTTCTTTGTTCCTCTTAATTTTCTGTGCTGAGTTCTTTTTGTTTGTGGATTTTCATTTTGTATCCTTCGTTGTTGATTTTGTGTTTACTGAATTTTTTATTTTCTTCCTTTTTATTTTGGTGAGTAGATTTATTAATTTTCTTTGAAGTTACTCTGATATTTACCATTATCATCCTAAGTTTAAAAGTTTTTTATATGTTGATATCACCTTACTTCCTCTTCATATGGAAGATCTATAACTACACCATTTATTCTCCCTTTTCATTTTGAATTTGTTGTCATTTACATAGTGACATCTCTGGTTCCCTGTTTTCAGTTTTGCAGATTGATTTTACTTTTAGAATTCTTTATCTGGGTTGGTATCTAGGTGATGCTGTCAGGTGTTTTGATCTCAGGTTGTTGTCTGACATTGTTGGTTCTCTGTCCAAAAGACTGACTCCCTTTAATATTTCTTTAAGGTTTGTCTGGTTTTTACATTTTCCCTTAATTTCTGTTTATCAGGAATGTCCTAGTTCCGCCTTCATATTTCAAAAACAATTTTTCTGTGTATGATTCTTCATTATGAGTTCTTTTTTTCCCAGAGTTTTATATATGTCATCCCCTTGTCTTCTTGCCTGTAAGGATTCTTCCAAGAAATCACTGCTTAGTCTTATTGGTGCCCCTTTATCGGTGGTATTTCATCTTTTATTAGTTGCTTTCAGGTTTTAGAAAGTTTGATTATGATATGTATTGGTAACTTTCTTTTGGGCTGTATCCTGTATAGGTTTCACTGAGCTTTTTGGAAGGAAACTTGTCTTTCATGATACTAGGGAAGTTTCCTGTCAATAAATCTTCAGAAGTTCTGTGTGTGCTGTTTTTCCTCTCCTCCTCTTCTGGAATTCCAATTACATGTAAATTCTTCCTCTTGATAGTGTCCCACATAACTCTTAGGCTTTCTTCATTTTTCTTCATTCTTTATTCTGATTGTTCCTCAAACAGATTTGTATCAAGGGATTTCTCCACTATTTTGCTGATTCTTTTTTCCATTGATTCAGTTCTACTTTTATGTCCTTCCACTGGGTTATCTATTTTGGATATTTTATTTTTAATCTTCTGGTTTTCTAGTTGTTTTTGTATGGCTTCTAATTGTGTATTTATTTTGTCATTTTGTTCTTGTATTGTTTTCCTGAATTTTTCTAGGGTTTTGACTCTGTTTTCCTTGATCTCTTTGAGAATTCTTAATATAAATCTTTTAAATTCCTTATCAGGTAGTTCTATTACCATTTCTTCCTCAGGAAGGTTTTTTGCTCCTTTATCTTGCTCACTTTTTTGAGCTATCTTATTTTGTTTTTTCATATGATTTGTTATTGTCTGCTATCTCCAAGGCATTAAGGTGCTATTTTTTTTTAATATATTTATTGATTCTATTTTGTTTTGTCCTGATTTTTGTCTTGTTTTGTTTTGATGTGTCAGGGCAGTGGGGCAGGTCTGCTCCGTTGATCAGTTGTCTGATGGCACAGGAGCCCTCACCACTTATCTCCAGGTGGGCAGGGCAGAGGCAGGCAGGGCAGGGCAAGCCCGTGTTGCTGTTTACTGGGCATGCTGGGCAGCTGAAGGTGGGATGGGTGGGTTCAGGCCACTGCCTGTCATCAGTCCAGCAGCGCAGGAGCATGCAATGGCACTCAGCAGGTGGATGGGGCTATGTGTGGCAGGCGAGCGTGGCGGGTGGTGGGAGCACTCTCTGCCACTCACTGGGTGTATGAAGGGTGGTAGACGAGTGGTGTGGTTGGTGACCAGGAGTTCGGAGCCCTCTCTGGTGCTCACTGTGTAGACAGGGTGATGGGCAGAGGGTGTGGCAGGTGACTGGGAATGCAGAGAGCTTTCTGCTGCTTGCCAGGTGGGCAGGGCAACAGGTGTGGGGTGTGGTGGGTGACCGGGAGCTCAGGGCACTCCCCGCTGCTTACCAGGTGGGTGGGGTGGTGGTTGGGGATGTGGGAGGTGACCAGGATCATGGGGTTCTCTCTGATGCTCACCTGGTGGGTGAGGCATTGAGCAGGAGGATGTGGTGTGCAATTGGCGGCGTGGGAGCACTTATTGCCTCTCACCGAGTTGGCAGGGTACGGGGTCTGGTGGATGGGTTTGGTGAGGAAGAGGGGGGCTTGTACTGCCTTCCCCAGACTGGCGGGGTAGCAGGGGCTGGGGGTGTTTATACCACTAATCTCCAGTAGAGCAGAGGGAGGGAAAGTGTACTCCTCTGGTCACCAGGTGTGGCTGCCTGGGCACTTCCCATTGGATGTGGCCAGCAATTGGGACCTGGACCTGACAAGTGCAAGGGGGGCTGCCCATTGTCTGATCAGGTGGGGTACTTCCAACTGACACTCTGTGAATCTATTACTACTTGTGCGCCACTCACCCTAATGGTCAGGGACTGCCACTGGTGAGTAGTCCTGTCTCTGGATCCCAGCTTCCTCCCTGCTCTGTGGACACCAGGATCCCTGGAGTTGTCACCCTCCTTCCTGTACTTTCCCTCTTTAGATTCAGTTTATGTTCTGCTCACCTTACGTCATTCCAGGTATGTCTACAGAGTTTTTCTGTCTCCTATTGGGAATTCTGTGAAGTTGCCTTCCTGTGCTCCTTACCCAGGATCTCTGCTGGCTTTGTCTCAAGATGGCCATGCTGTGCCAGGCTGGCTGGCAGGGCACCTCCACTCCGTATCTTTCCTTGTTCGTTGTTTTCATTCAGTTTTTTTCCAATTGGTGTTTGATCTAATTCTCTATCCTTCCATTTGATGTTCAGGGTTCCAGGATTGTCATCTATACATTTCACTTGGTTTCTTGGGTCTTTGCTCTAGAGGGACAGCGTGGTATATCTGACTAAGCCACCATCTTGGGCCATCTCCCCACATTCGTTTTTATAAATGTTGCTTTTGTATTCCTATTTATTGGATAAAAGGCTTTTTATTTTGGTTGTTCAAATCTTCCACTGAATCCTTACTAATTTTTGTCTGCTTGATCCACCAGAGTTTTACAGGGGTATGTTAAAATCTCTATTATTATTGTTATTCTATTGTGTTTTATTCGATATATTTTAAGCAATAATAATAGGTGAACCATAGATACTTATTTTTAAATCAAATATTATGAAAACATTAACTTAATATTGCTGCTGCATTATCCTCATGTGCCAAATCTTCACACATTTACCTCAGTATGAACTGAGTCATCTACCAAGGTATAGAGAATATGCAAAGATGAACTGTTTATGTGTCCATTTCACTCTTTCTTTTTAGAAGAAAAGAAGACATATATGCATGTTATGGATTTTAATTTTGACTTAAATTTTGAACTTTTAAGATTAAATCTGCAGGATCATATTCCAGGTTAATATGAAGAATTAAATTAAAATTTTCTTTCTTTTCTGGAAACTTTTAGGAATTCTTTTTATCCTTGAAATTATGAAGATTTTTTTTAGATGTGGAAGAGCAGGTTTTAGAGAATTTATCCTGCTTGACATTCACTGGATCATTTTAATCTGAGGACTCGTTTCTTCCTTAGATTCTGGGACATTTTTTCCTATCATTATTCTGAATACTGTTGTTGTCAGGTGCCGTCGAGTGGGTTCCAACTCATAGTGACCCTATGTACATAGAATGAAACACTGCCTGGTCTTGCACGATCCTCTCAATTGTTGTTATGCATGAGCCCATTGCTGCAGCCACTGTGTCAATCCATCTCGTTGAGGGTCTTCCTCTTTCTCGCTGACCCTCTACTTTACCAAGCACAATGTCCTTCTCAAGGGATTGGTCCCTCCTGATAACATGTCCAAAGTATCTGAGACAAAGTCTTGCCATCCTTGCTTCTAAGGAGCATTCTAGCTGTACTTCTTCCAAGACAGATTTGTTCATTCTTCTGGCAATCCATCGTATATTCAATAGTCTTCGCTAACACCATAATTCAAAGATGTCAGTTCTTCTTCAGTCTTCCTTAGTCACTGTCCAGCTTTCGCATGCATATGAGGCAATTTAAAACACCATGGCTTGGGTTAGGTGCACCTTAGTCCTTAAAGTGACATCTTTGCTTTTTAACACTTTAAAAGAAATCTTTTGCAGCAGATTTGCCCAATGCAACGTGTTGTTTGATTTCTTGACTGCTGTTTCCATGGGCATTGATTGTCGATCCAAGTAAAATGAAATTCTACACAACTTCAATCTTTTCTTCATTACCTCTCTTTAATTATTTCTTCTTTCCTCCAGGAACTCCTACTAGATTGATTAGAACTTCTCTATGTTCCATGTTTCATAATTTCCTTTTACACTTTATATATCTTTTTTTCCTGCTATAAAAGATCTCTTTTTTAAAAAAGTTGTACTTTATTTATGTATTATTGTACTTTAGATGAAGGTTTACAGAACAAACTAGCTTCTCATTAAACAGTTAGTACACATATTGTTCTATGACATTGGTTAACAACCCCACCATGGCATGTCAACACTGTCCCCTCTCAACCTTGGGTTCCCTATTATCAGCTTTCCTGTCCCCTCTGGCCTTCTAGGCCTTGCCCCTGGGCTGTTGTGCCCCTTTAGTCTCGTTTTGTTTTATGGGCTTCTCTAATCTTTGACGGAAGGGTGAACCTCAAGAGTGACTTCATTACTGAGCTAAAAAGGTGTCTGGGGGCCATACTCTCAGGGTTTCTCCAGTTTCTGTCAGGCCAGTAAGTCTAGTCTTTTTTTGTGAATTAGAATTTTGTTCTACATTTTTCTCTGGCTCTATCTGGGACCCTTTATTGTGATCCCTGTAAGAGCAGTCAGTGGTGGTAGCTGGGCACCATCTAGTTGTACTGGACTCAGTCTGGCGGAGGCCATGGTAGTTGTGGTCCATTAGTCCTTTGGACTAATCTTTCCCTTGTATCTTTTGTTTTCTTCATTCTTCCTTGCTCCTGAAGGGGTGAGACCAGTGGACTATCTTAGATGGCTGCTCACAGGCTTTAAGACCACAGATGCTACTCATTAAAGTAGAATGTAGAACATTTTCTTTGTTCTGCCAGTTGAGCTAGATTCTCCCCAATACCATCGTCCCCACAGCCCTCAGCCCAGCAACTGAGTCCCTCAGGGAGTTTTGATGTGTCTATGGAGCCTTCATGACCTTGCCTTGTACAAGTTGTGCTGGCTTCCCCAGTATTGTGTGTACTGTCTTACCGTTTACCAAATACACTTTACATATCTTTGACTGTTACACCATATACTGGGAGAATTCTTCAGCTCCATTTTTGGTCTTCAGTTTCTCTTCAGCCGTGTTATTTGGCTATTGAGTGATTTTAATCATAATCAAGTTTTGTAATTTTGTAATCTTTAATCCTTTTTAATGACCACATTTTCCTATGCATTTCTTTCAAGATGTAATTGGGTGCAGGTGTGGCAGTTGCCCAAGAATGACTTTGGCACTGTCTACTCTGGCCTTGAACACCTCACCATGTCTGCTGAGATCTACCTATGCTAGGGTCCAATGAGAGCAAATGGAAAAGATGCAACTGTCTTGAGATTGGATGCTGGAGGTGGTGGCAAGTCCTGCCTCCTTCATTCCAGAGGCAACTACCTCATCTCAGCCTGTGGAAGGACCTGCTATGGGAGGAAACAGAGCCCAGGTCTCAGCCTTATTCATGTGAAAATAGCCAGACAGCATTTTGGCATAGGAAAATACAAATGTAAGGAAGCAAGTATGAAATTGGAGGCAATAAAATTGGAGGCAGTTAGCAGACAGAAAATAAAGTGAATCAATCTTTTATCCTATGTATTTAAGCAGGCCTTCTGTAATTTTTCTAAGAAGTATGACTACTCTTTCTTCACTGATGTGTTCTTATCAGTACCATTTACATTAACAAAGCAGCTTCTAGGTGCTAGCTGGCACTGTTCTTGATTACACTTGAGAAAACATTACTAAAGATTTTTATGCTAGGAATGAAAAATCAAGTTTTATGGAAAGTTTTTGCATTTCATTAGCACTCATTGATCTTCCATCTCTGAGAAATATGTCCATTTTATATTATTTCAAGAATTTGTGTATTTTTAGACGTTGTTGTTGTTAGGTGCCATCAAGTTGGTTCTGCCTCATAGCGACCCTATGTACAATAGAAACAGTGCCCAGTCCAGTGCCATCCTCTCAGTTGTTGCTTGTCTGAGCTCATTGTTTCAGTCAATGTGTCAGTCCATCTCACTGATGATCTGCTTTTTCACTGACCATCTACTTTACCAAGCATGATGTCCTTCTCCAGGGACTGATCCCTCCTGATAACATGTCCAAAAGTACACGAGATGAAGTCTTGCCATCCTCCTTCTAAGGATCATTGTGGCTGTACTTCTTGAGGGACAGATTTGTTCATTCTTCTGGCAGTCCATGATATATTCAATATTCTTTGCCGACACCATAATTCAAAGGCATCAATTCTTCTTTGGTCTTCTTTATTCATTGTCCAGCTTTCACATGCATATGAAGCAATTGAAAATACCATGGCTTGGGTTGGGTGCACCTTAGTTCTCAAAGTGACATCTTTGCTTTTTAACACTTTAAAGAGGTCTTTTGCAGCAGATTTGCCTACTGCAATATATCATTTGGTTTCTTGACTGCTGCTTCCATGGGTGTTGATTGTAAAATGAAATCCTTGACAACTCCAGTATTTTCTCCATTTATCATGATGTTGCTTGGTCCAGTTGTGACGATTTTTGTTTTCTTTATGTTGAGATGTAATCCATAATGAAGGCTGTATATTTTATCTTCATCAGTAAGTGCTTCAAGTCCTCTTCCCTTTCAGCAAGCAAGGTTGTGTCATCTGCATATCGCAGGTTGTTAATGAGCCCTTCTCCAATTCTGATGTGTCACATTTTTCAGACATTAGGTTTACTAAAAACCACAACTGTATTTTACTCAAAGTATTTCTTTTACTTAAGATTTTCGGCATTATTCAGATTTCTGAATAGCTTGTTTAGATTAAAACCTGGATTTCTCTAAAACCACCAAGCTTTTATTTATATGTTAAGAATTATTATATTTATTTATAGTGATTTTAATTTGGATTGCACTCTTTGCTTACTTTTTGGGAGATCAAGTTATCTACCAAAAGTTGAATGCCCAGAATTTTTATTTCTATCAGTATCATTTCTATGTCAGCATTCAGAGACTGCCTGTCATTTTCCATGGTGATGATTTTGTTTCTGACATTTCTAATCTGTTGGTCAAGAGATGTTAATCAGTAAGGATATATTAGGATAACTTCCTCTATGAGTGATGCTATCCAAATGTTACAGATTTTCATTTCATCGGATACTAATTATATAGTAATCACTAAAATACCAATCTTTTCCATATTTACTGTTTTCTTGGTACCAGGTTACTATTTGTACTTCTTCAAATAATCATCAGCCTATAGGTTCAGCCTACGTTGAGGTGAAAGTTACCTGGGTATAGTCTGTCAATAGTTTTTTCATTGCTACAGTTGATCTTAATTTAAAAAACTTAGCAGTTCTGTAGACCCAACTGCCAGCTGGAAATGCCACTTCAATCCACTTAGAATTCATAATCTTGAGCAAATTGAAAAGCCTCGTTAGTAAAATACAGATAATACTTTTAAATCAATTATTTAGAGCACCTTGCACTTAATAGCAGGCCATTAATAAAGCATAGTCATTATTTTTTTCACAAAACATACTTCAGATAAGACACTGCTCTGTTACATCCACTAACATAACTTTTCCCACTTTTAATGTTTTCCCAGCTTTCTGATTACCCAGTTCTTCCATTCTTGGTTAGGTCGTCTCCTCAAATCTATCTTGAACTCTGATATGCCAGAGTACTTCACAACTCTACTGTTTAGTATTACCTTCCTGGACTCCTCACCTTATATTTCTAAATCCACACCATCCTCAGGGAGCCAAACTTCTGGATTAATTTTCAGATCATTCTTTCTTCTCTTACATTATTATCATAGAACAATAACATACTTTATTAAGCTGGTGAAAAGTTACCTTTGAAAATAAAATTAGAAATATTGTATTGCCCTTTCAATAAGTAGCAGATAATTTTGAAGATGTAGGTAAGGCCTTGAGTTCCAGGGTCAGGAATTAAACTTGATTTTGTAGGTAATGAAGGCTCATTGAAGGCTTTTGAATGAGCTGAGGATGAAACTATGAAATGTATAGATACAGGTGCCTCTGAAGGAGGGACAACCAGTTAGGCACCACCTGGCAACAGTTTTTAAAGCAGTGAGAATCTGAACTAGAGAAATAGCAGTGGGACCAAAGAGGAAGGGATCTCTTCTAGAGATTTTATGGAGATAGAGTTTAATTTATGGAGACAGTGAATGTAGGAGCCAAAGATAAAGAGTCAAAGATGTCCCCAAGGTTTGAGTACTGAGTGATCAAGATGATGGTAAATCTAGCAAAAATCCTCCAATTCTTCAATTTTTAGTTTTCAGCTTCTTTCAGTGAATTCTTAAAAAATCCTTATTGAGCACATTAAGTGTTTTTGTTACAGGCCACAGAATCACATTGAATAATAGAAGTTTGAAAGACTAAAGAGAAATTAAGGAGATAATATTGTTACAAAGTACCTCAAATCAATTTTGTCTGTTTTCTTAGAAATTAAACACTCTCCAGGATGTGACAGCATCAACGGTCTAGAAATGATTGACTTATTACTAATGTAATGTGAAAAATGTTCAGTGGTTTTGATGTCGAGCCAGTAATCACTTATTGTGCACAGAGAGCTATCCTTTAATCTGAGACTTTTCAACAGAGGTCTCAGACTCATAGGTGAATTAAATACTTTTACTCTTTGCAATAAAATTGAAATTGTGACTTTACCAAATTCATATTCAAGATTTACTATAAAATATAAGTATTAAAAGCTGCATGATTCAACATCTAAGGGGCAAATGAGGTTGTGATTCTATACTATGTTTATGCTGTATTTTTAGTGTTTTTGATTAAAATTACAGGTTCTGAGAGAGACGGGTCTGGATTTGAATCCTGTTTCCACCATCTGCTAGCTGTGTGAACTTGGACAAGTTATTTTCAGTTTCCTCACCTGGGTTGTTGTGAAGATTAAATGAGATAAAAGAATGTAAAACTCTTAAAGTATGGTGATGACAGTAACTGTTAGCAATTCTTATTAATAGTACTGTCAGGAAGAACCCAAAAACCAAAACAGTTGCCTTTGAGTAGATTCCAACTCATGGTGACCCCACGTGTTACAGAGTAGAACTGCCGCATAGGGTTTTCTTGGCTGGAATCTTAACGGAAGCAGACCACCAGGCGTTTTCTTCCACGGTACAATGAGTGGACTGAATATATATAAAACCCGTTGCCATCAGTGATTCTGATTCACAGTGACCCTGTAGGACACAGGAGAACCGTCCCATAGGATTTCCAAGGCTGTAATTTTTAAGAAAGCAGAGTGACACATCTTTCTCCCTCAGGGCCGCTGGTGGGTTCGAATTGCTACCTTTTGGTTCTCATATGTGCGTGTGTGTATACTCTCTCGCTATATATATATATATATATATACACACACATATAGAGCATACAGACAGGAATTAGGAACCCCTGCTGACCACAACCATCTCCTTTATCTCCTACAATACAGAACTCGGAGCCTAGGGCACTAATCTTGCTGCACTTAATAATGAGCGTTGTTCGAAAACGTTATTTACACAAAATTCAAGACATAATTATCGTGTAATAGGTAGAACTAAAGTGTCGCAGGGACAGCAGGCGCTCCGACGCAGATAAAATACTAGGACCATGATGACGATGACTCTTCCGATACCCCAGAACCCGGTCCACCTTATGATTGGCCAACCGGAGGAGTGCAGCGCGGCCGGAGGCCCGGGGAGCGCGCTTTACGGCTGCAGAGGCAGCGGCAGCGGCAGCGCCGGGCTCGCAGGGTTGCTCGCTCCGTGACGGTTGAGCACCTCGCGGGGCAGATGCAAGCGGCTCGCGCCTCGGGCCACCGCCTCCTCCCAGCCCGCGGCCGCACGCGCATGCGCGGTTAGCAGTCGCTGCTGGGCGGCCGCCGGCGGGATTGGTCTGGGGAGACGCGGGGACCAAGTGGCAGCGACTCGGACATCAGAGCTGCCACTGCCGAAAACGGGCCCGCAGGACAGGTGCGTGAACTGTCGACCACCTTCCCGCTGCCCTTTGCTCTTGAGCTGGTGTGAGGAATCGGAGTCGTTGTTGCTTCGCCTCGGGTTGGGATTCCCGGGCCGCACCCCCTTCTTTTGCAACCCGAAAGGTTAAACAGGCCGGGGCCAGGTGAGGGGTGGAGGCTGAATTCTGGGAGACGCGGCTTTGAGGGCTGCCGCGGCGCCCCGGGCGGCGGGAGTGGACGCCCGCGAGTCCGTTGGGTCCTGCGGCACCGCCGTGTCCACCTGCTGCGCTGGGCCGCGGGAGAAGGCCCGGCGCCCCCAAGCCCGTCAGCCCTGCACCGCAAGGGGCCGCGGGGCTGAGGCCGTTATTCCAGCGGTTACATCTCGGCCTCGTTCCACGCTCGAGCCCGGGGCGCGCTCCCGAGGGCTGTGAGGGGGCCCGGGGCGCGTCTGGCGCCGCTCACTCCACCGGCGATTCCCTTCAAAAACGCAAACAAAAACAAAATAGGCTCAGCTTACGCAATCCCCACCACTGTGAAGGCGAGAGGACGCAACCTGCACAGCGGAGGTGGCCTGTGACTTCTGGCCACTCCCTAGATGCGCTGTCTGGAGACCAGTGTGCGCCGCAGAGGAGGGAGCGAGAGGGTTGGATTGAATCCAGTGAAACCCTTATTACTAGAGACTCATTATCGCCTAGAGCCCGTTTATAATCAGTCAGACACTTTAGCTGTTGATTTATAGCATCTGCCCCAAGCAACGAGGAGGAGGCATTTGCTTGGGATTTAAAAGCAAATGACATCAAAGCCTAGGATGGGGCCAAAGTAAATCAAATGGCCTTTGGAAGAAGTCTCAAATTAGGAGAGAGTTAATTTATATTGAAACTTTTTGATGCGCAGAAGCCAGCAAAGACCTGATCTAGTTTGTGTTTTTGCTTGCTTTTAATTTTTTATATCACTGTATAGGCCACTTAGTCACTCAGGTAGCCCTTCTTTCTTTCAGTTATAAATTCGACCCCTTTTCAGCTTATAGTTTTGCCTTCGCATCTAATCGGTCTGATCTTCAATTCCTTGTAGACCTTATCCCCAAATCCTTAGGACAAAATATTCTGTATTCTTCATCTTACTTATTTAGCCTATATGGTTAATTTTTGTGTGTGAACGATTTAAGTATGTTAATAGTTTGTAGAAATTGGACAGTACTATAAATTAGCCTTACTACTTGTTTTCAGTACCTAATAAATTTTAGTGTTCTTAATTAGAAAACTAGAATTATCAACTTTAATTGACCTTTGAGATCATCTAGCTCAACTTGTTCACTTGACAAATGAAAAAAACAGGGCAGAGTAGTTTTAATCACTTGCCTTTTTAATAACACAACTAGAATCTTGGTATGATGGTGACAAATCCAGTGTACTTCCTATTCTTTCTTTCTCTAGTTGAGTTCCTGAAGCTGCATGACAACTAAAACTTTAAATAGGTTATTTTCAAACACTATTCCTGAGGCATACCAATGTTGAGTGAGTCCTGCGTTCTGCTATTAATTCTGAATAACAGTGGAAAGGCATGTAAGTTATAAGAAATAGCATATACAGAATCATGAATGTGTTACATAGGCGAGTGTTGGAGAGAGTGAAAGACACGAGGCTTAGAAAGGACAGAATTTATGCTGAGAACTACAGAGAACTGTTGAACATTTTTATACACAGTAAAATAAGACTTGTTTTAGAAAAGTCATACTAGCAGCAAGGCAGAGGAAGTATTTGGAGATTGGCAGACTGGAAATGAAGAGGCAAAGTGGGAGTTCACTAATCCCTTTCAGAAATGATGGTTCCTAAATTAAGACTGTAGCATGAGAATAGAAGGAAGACACATTCAAGAAATACCCGAATGGATTTAGTTACCAGTGCGTAGGGGATCACTGAGAGAGAATAGTCTTAAGATGACTGCCTGGTTTGGTTGACTAGAGGTGCAGTTAATGAGAATCTGGAATAAAGAAGATAGAGAAGCAGTTTGAGGAGGAAAGAACACTTTCAATTTAATGGATGCGTTGGAACATCCTTGAAGATGGATAACCAAAAGAACCCAAACCGTTGCCGTCGAATTGATTTCGAGTTGATCCTGTAATGACCCTACAGGACAGAGTAGAACTGCACCACAGGGTTTCCAGGGAGCAGTGGGTGGATTCAAACTGCCAGCCTTTTGGTTAGCAGCTGTGGCTCTTAACCACTGTGTCACCAGAGCCCCGTGAAGATGGATAGTGGTTTGAAACTAAAAAGTAACCTCTTAACTGCAGATAAGACTTGGGGAGGCCCTTAGCTAACTTAAAGGTAGAAGTCAGGAGTTAATCATCAAGGAGGAATATGTAATGTAAGGAAAGAAGAGAGCCTGAGGATGGAACCCTAAGGAAAACAATATTTACCAGATGATTAGAAAAGGTGCCAGTGAAGGAGACTTAGGCAGAGAACAGGAAGAGAATCAAGAATTAGGAATGGTCCCATGGGAAAAACCAAGAGAGGAAGATTCCAAGAAGGAGACATTATGTGATCAGCAAGGTCATGAGCAGCAGGCAGTTGAAGGACTGGAAAAAGCATTTATCAACTAGAACTTGGTTGGTAGAAACAGTTTCAAAGATAAGAAGCCAGAACTAAGGAGTATAGTAGTGATAGGAAGAGTGTTAGTTTCTATTGCTGCTATAACAAATTACCACAAATTTAGCAGCTTAAAGCAGTACAGATTTATCATCTCACAGTTCTGTAGGCCAGAAGTCTGACACAAGTCTTGCCAAGCTAAAATCAAGATGTTGCTGACACGGCTACATTCCTTACGAGAGGCACTGCGGGAGACTCCGCTTCTGTGCCCACTCCGGTTGCTGGCAGAATTCAAGTTCCTTGTCATCACAGGACTAAGGTCCCTGTTTTCTTGCTGGCTGTATACTCAGCTTCTGGAAGCCACCCACATTCCTTGGCTCATGTCCATCTTTTCCATCTTCAAGGCCCGCAATGGTGGACGGAGTCCCTCTCGCTCTCCATATGTCTCCTGCCTCTTCTTAACCACATCTCTCTGACTGACCTCTCTGCTTTCCTCTTCTACTTCTAAACGCCCATGTGCTTACGTTGGGCCCACATGGATAATCCAGGATACTTTCCCTATCTTAAAGTCTGCTGATTAGCAACCTTAATTCCACCGACAAAGCCCCCTTTGCTGTGTGAGGGATCCAAGGATTTGAGTGTTAACATCTTTGAGATGCCATTATTCAGCCTACCAGTGGAAGTTAGAAGTATTAACAGTTAATGAAGGCATTCTTTGTAAACAACTTGTTGTTAAGGAAAAACAAAATACCTAGAAACATTCATATTAACTAGCATATGATAGGAGTCCTTGGGTGTTTAAGTGCTCAGCTACTGACTGGAAGATTGGAGGTGTGAATCCACCCAGAGACACCTTGGAAGAAAGGACTGACGATCTACTTCCGAAGGTCATAGCCATTCAGAACTCTGTGGAGTGTAGTTCTGCTCTGAAACACATGGGGTTGCCATACGTCAGAATTGACTCCACAGCAGCTGGTTTGTTTTCTTGGTTTTAGCATGTGATAGTTGTAAGTCTGATGATAAGCCTTCCTACTGACCCTTGGGAGCCCTGGTGGTACAGCTTTTCTACTAACCAAAAGGTCTGCAGTTCAAATCCACCGGCCGCTCTTTGGAAACCGTATGGGGACAGTTCTCCTCTGTCCTATAGGGTCGTATGAGTCAGCATTGCCTTGGCAGCAACAGGTTTGGTTTGGTTATTGACCCTCGAGCTTTTTAAGAAATACAGGTATCGAATGAAATAGTCCTGAAATTTGTGTGAGCACTTTGTAAAATTTTGACGCGCCATATAAATATAAGGTAATACCATAAAGTTGTTAATTTTTATATTTTTGTTTATCCTTTAAACTGTTTTTAAATCTTGGCTCGGTAAATGTCATTTAACCAAATAACTAGTCAAAGTTGACTTGATGACAATTGGTTTTGGTTTTAACCAAATAACTAAATAATATGTATAAAATATAATTTAGATGCATGTAAAAAATACAGCTTTTAAAAAATAAAATCCACATAAATTGCAATGGGTGCCTAAAGATGGAACATAAGAAAATATTTAACCTTGTACCATGTTTTAGAGTCCTAGAACTTTAATGCCATTCAATGAGGATTAAATGATTAAATCTAATCTTAGAAGCTTATTGAAAGGAATTAAGAGTTTGAAGCTATACTTAATGTTGAGTCTTGAGTCTTTTACTTAGTAGCTGTGTAAGTCTTGGCTAAGTTACTTATCTCCCGTGAGCTTCACTTTCCTTATCGATAACATGGGACAGGTCATATGGTCATAGGGTACTCTATCCAAAACCAAAATGGACTCATAGCTACCCTGTAGGACAGAGTAAACCTGCCCAATAGGGTTTCCAAGCCTGTAAGTCTTTACAGAAGCCGACTGCCACATCCTTCTCCAGCAGAGCAGCTGGTAGGTTCAGACCACCGATCTTTCAGTTAGCAGCCAAGTGCTTAACCAGTGCACCACCAGGGCTCCTTAGGGTGCTGTAAAGATTGGAATTAATATGCTTGAAAAACAGCAGGTACTCACAAGCAACCCTTATTTTTCTTGCTGTGTTCTCCCCCTTTCAGTTCCTTCATCTCATGCTGCTGCTTTTGTCTGTAACTTTGGCCTCGAGAAAATTAATCCTGTCTATCCTTCGCATCTCACTTTAAGCGTTATGTTCTCAAAGCGGCTTTCCCCAGCTTCTCCCTCATTACGTAAATTTAACTTCCCAATTAGTGTCTGTCCAACTTTCTTGACTTTTCTGTCACTTGTTATAGTTTACATATTATACCTGGGTTATTTGTTTAACATCTGACTTTTGCCCTGCACTCTAAGTTCTGAGATTGGGGGATGTGCCTGTTTTGCTGATTACTGTAAACACAGTGTCTAACATAATAATGCCTGGCACATAATTGACAGTCATAAATATTTGTTGAATGAATTAGTGAATGATGAATTTTATTATCTACTGTCTCACCTCCCCTGAATTTCTTGGGGAAAACATTAGCCATCAAAAAATTAATAAATTCTTGATAAGAAATTTTTTTAAAAGTAAGAAATTAATAAATCCCTGATACTACTTATTCTGAAGTAGCTTTTGTAGTATCAGATGAGCTTCTCTGGAAGAATGTTGCCTTTCTAATATGTCCCCATTACTGTCCTCCTCACCTCATTTGTGATCCTCCAGAGTAAATTGTGTAGTGCCCCATAGCCAGATAATCCCAAGAATAATCCTCCAATTATGGTAAAAATATGTTCAGGGTTTTGTTTTGTTTTGTGAGATGTGGTAACACAAAAGCTTTTTAATCTAATTTTTCTATTTATCTTTTCTATTAAAGTCAGTTCTGATGAGAGTTGTGAAGATACAACACGTCTATAGCAACATTCTGAAAACTCACAAGGGGATATTTCTTCGTAGATGTAGAATAGAATTTCAAAATATGATTAACTCTGTCATAGTAAATTAGATCACAGAACTGCAGACTTTCCGGACCATTATCTTCTTTCCCTATAGAAATGATTTTTACTCTGTTAAGTTTTAGCAATGTATCATACCCTAAACTTTAGAAGGCCAATGTTAGAAGTACTGATAAAATAACTATGTCTCTGTGTCTTATAAAACCATAGTTAAAGACATTATGTAAGGGTTTATGCCATACATTTTTCTAGGAGTTGAAATCTGCAAAAGGACCTCCTCCCCCAAGGATCTTGTAGATTTTTACTAGTCAGCAAAAACTCACTTATTTTATTTCTGCTTTTCCCCTAATTGCCTAGAAACCCATTCTGCTAGATTTACTGTTGAATGCTTCTGGGACAGGACTCATTAGTTATATGGTACCATTCTGTTTCTCTCTTCTTAACTTTTTTTTTTTCTGTTATTCGTTCTATAAACATATAACTGTTCCTGTTTATCATGTATTAGCACTCTTTTCGGCACTGTGAAAACAGAAATGAGAAAGAGTTCCAGCCCTCAGTGAGCTTATATTTTTGTCTATTTTGTGTTTTGCAAGTTGCCTCAAACTATTTTTTTGAAACTAGGTAGAGGTAGTGTTTTCGTTACCTAGGGCTGTCATAACAAAATAACAGAAAGGTGGTGGTTTTAAAGAACAGAAATGTATTGTCTCACAGTTCTGGAGGCTAGAAGTTCAAATCAAGGTATCAGCTATCTTGATTCCTTCTGAGCGTTCTGAAAGAGGAACTGTTCCATGCCTCTCTCCCAGCTTCTGGTGGCTACCAGCAATCCTTGGGGTTCCTTTACTGCACATACATGTATCCTCACATGGTGCATTACTCCCCTGTGTGTTTCAATGTCTGTCTTTCTCTTTTAGAAGAGGAGGCTCTGGTATGACTTCATTAATTTAACTGATAACATCTGCAAAGAAAAATTCTGTTTCCTCAAACGGTCACATTCCCTGGTACAGGCATTAGTACTTCAACACAGGGCTTTGAACCACTTCTAACCGGTTCAGTCATGGCCAATGAAGAAAACCAGAGCAGACCTGAATTCTAAAAATTTGGGTGAATTGGAATGATAGCTGGAATGGGAAAAATTACAGGTCAAAGCCCTGCTAGAAACTTGATGTCCCTCTTAGAAAATAAGGGCAGCATATGCATTGCATAGCAACTAAATCTCTTGCCTGTTGGTTTTTGAGCAGAGTAGGAAGCAGCAGTGTCCCACTCAAAGATGGTGGCTTATTTGAATGTGTGTTGCTCTCCAAAGTCTTGCTAATAACCTAATCTACCTCATCTGGCTTCTGAAAGGGCTCACAACGCCTCTTCTGAGTCTCCCATTCCAGGGTTATGACCAGTTAAGTTTTCCCGTTCTGGTTATGATTCTCATTCACCCAGATTTTGAAAATTCAGGTCTTTTCTGATTTTGCTTCATTGGCTATGGCTGAGCTACTTCAGAGCCCTGCTTCAGCATATCTTTTTGGGGGACTCAGTTCAATCCATAACAGATAGTATAAATCTTAAATAAATAACCAAACAAAAAAAGACCCGTTGCTGTTGAGTCTATTCCAACTCATAGTGACCCTACAGGACAGAGTAGAGCTGCCCGATAGGGTTTCCAAGGAGTGGCTGATGGATTCGAACTGCCAGACTTTTGGTTAGAAGCCAAATGCTTAACCGCTGTGCAACCAGGGCCCCAAAATAAGTAAACAAACATGTATAATTATCATGTTTACATAAACATATTATTTTGAAAGTGGTGCTACTTAGTCAATTTTAATTTTAGTGTGTAGCTATGTTTTTAAAATCTACTGCAGAGATAGTTCATTCTTTCTGTAATTAGCGCAGCCAGTGAACATTCCCATATCCAGGCTTTTGACTGATAATTTCACTGATCTCAGGCCTTCAGTGGTTTCCCACTGTTATAGTGTCAGATCCAGACTCCTCCGAATGCTTTCTAGAACTTTGTTACCTAAACCTTCAGCGCCTTTGCTACCTCTCCTCCACCCCCTTAAAGGCCATTGCTTTCATTTGCATTTTCAGCTATTCTGTTTTGGGGATTCTTTTCTGACTTTCTACTCTGCTGCTTGAGGTATTTTCATTGTTTCTAGAGCCCTTCTGATTTAGAAAAAATACCGTTTTAGTTAACATGTGTTAGTTAAGGTAATGCTAGCTGATCAAATAAAAAAGTCTCAGAGGCTTAACACAACATAATTTCTCGTGTTCCTGATGAGTGGATGACTGTCCCCCAAGTGGTGATTCAGGGATGCAGGCTCTTCCTAACTTGTAACTCCACTATCTTCAACTTTGACTCTCAAAGTAGCCTGCATCAAAGCAGAAGGGGAAGGAAAGATCATGGAGAGTTGCTCATGGGAGTTTTTTATGGTAAAGGCTGGCAATGACATACAGCCCTTCTGTTTACGTTCCATTGGCTGTGACTCAGTCACGTAGTCGTTCCTAATGCCAGTGGAAGTGTAGTCTAGCCACATCCCCTTGAAAAAGAAAATAGTGTGGTGATTAGCTAGCAGTCTCTGTCACATTTTACAACAGATACTGGGTATCCTGTAATTGCTTTTTCTGTGAGTGCTCTTCCTGTTTTTCATGTGAGATTGAGCTTTACTTTAATACTAGTAAATTGGCTGTATTTTATAATTTGTGATTTGGGGCTGAAAGTGGAGGTTCAGTAGGGCTTTTAGGTGATATTGGTGAAACTTTGAGATAAACCGGACTATGAGGCTTGGTCCAGGTTTTAAAGATTGGGGAGAATGGTATGTCATACTTGGCTAAAGTCAGTTCAGTTTGTTATTGAATCATCCAGGAAGCAATGCAAAGAATATAGACAAGATGAAAGATACAGTGTGGTGCAAATGAATGCACCTCTTCAGTGCTTCTCTTCTTCCTCATGAAGGCACAGCTGAGGTTTAGTGGTCTCCACAAGGGTGGAGATGCTTAGAACACTGGACTTGCTATCTTTTATATACATTGTTTGTAAGGAGAGAAGGGAATGGCATCAACACTAAACGTCATACTATATAAAGAAATTCTTGCTGTGCTAAAATTGTACAATCTAGTTACTTTTTTTTTTTTTTTAAATGCTACTTTGTTGTCAGGCCTTTCAAGGCATCAGTGTAGGCCTGGCAATATCTAAAAAACAAGATTCAACAAACCTCACAATTTTGCTTGGAGCTTGATGATACGTTGGTGCCATAGTGTGGTAGACTTCCAAGGAATACTGTGAACTTCATGATCTGATTCTCAAGTTGTCAGCTGGTGCATCACTGTGTAGTGATAAAATAGCACAGAATTAAGCAGAAAATATTAGCTCTGTATTTATAATTAAAAAACAAAAACAAAAAACCAGCAACAACAGCAAATACTCTCTCAGACTATGTAGTTTTCTTAATGGAGACTGTTATCCCAACAAAACTGCCTTGCCTACAGAATGGTTTGTGACCAATTACAGTTTGTTTTTAAGTATTTCACTTCTATGGTAAGGTAGGTATGGCCATTATTGGGTAAATATCTTTATAACTTAGTACTAATAATAGTCTAAATTTCAAAAATTTCCAAGAGGTTTGAAAATACATTGCTACCAATTTTGTGGCTTCTTTCCATTGCTTTATAATAAACATATATAAAGCAGTAGGGAAAGATTGAAGAGGTAGCATGGTATGCAGAAGAAAAGTTCTGGATTTTAATCTTGTTTTTCACATTTATAATCATGTGCCTTTGAGCAAGTTTTTAAAAAATCTTCCAAATTTCCCTTTGTAGATTGAGAATAATAATACCTATCCTATTCACCTCCTGGGCTGTAAGGATTAAGTTAGCTAGTTCCTTTATACAAATGTAAGATCATAGTAATGGGACTTAAAGGAAGAGCAAATTTTTAAGATACAGACTTTTCTAAATATTTTTCCTGAAGCATCAACACCTATTTCTGAGGGAAAATTAGGAAGGACTATAATATAAAAAAACAAATAAAACTGGATTACTCGGGTTGAGTATGAGTAGGGTTCCAGAAGGAGCACTGCCCACTTGGCTTCCTTGTAATACCTCCCTAGCAGCCCAGTGGGGCGCTGGTGGTGCAGTGGTTAAGAGTTCAGACTGCTAAACGAAAGGTCGGCAGTTCGAATCCACAAGCAGCTCCTTGGAAACCCTATGGGCTAATTCTACTCTGTCCTACAGGGTCACTGTGGGTTGGAATCTACTCCATGGCAACGGGGTTTTTTTTAGCAGCCCAGTACACCAAAGGTCAAGCATCCCACTTAGAACATATTTTTCAACAAATTAATTATTAAGAACCTAAAGTATGCATTTGTTTTTGAAGGACAGGATATGGACCTTAGTGATGAATGTTTATTACTACTACTATTATTATGCATTTCTATTTTACTCAGATATTTTTGATAGCAAGACACCTTTTACATCATCATATAAATCATTGAAGGCTCTTAAACTTTTAAAACAATGAAGCATTTAGGGTTATTAACGATTAAGCAATTTACTGGTATACTGATGTTTGTGTCAATAAGTGAAAAATTAAAAAAAAATTACTGAGACGGATTGGTCTCTTTAAATTTACTTCCTATTCCAGTTATCCCTCTTTTGTGTAATCTTTTTGTAATCTGCTATTTCTTTTTTTAAAAACCAGCTTTATTGATACATAACTTGTATACTTCAAGTTTGCCTGTTTAAAGCATCCAGTTCAATGGTTTTTATTTTTACAGAGTTGTGCAACCATCACCATATTCCAATTTTAGAACATTTTGATAACCCTAAAAAGAAACCTTATATACATTAGCCCTTCCGCTGCTCCTTTCCTTAGGTATTCACTGGTCTATTTTCCAACTCTGTGGATTTGCCTGTTCTGGACATTTCGTATGAGTGAAATCATATAGTACCTGGTCTTTTGTGACTGGCTTCTTTTATTAGTGTAATATTTTTGAGATTCACCCATATTGTAGCATGTATCAGTACTTCTTTTTATTGTTGACTAATATTCTTTTATATGGATAGTCCACATTTTGTGTATTCATTCATTAGTTGACAGGTATTTGAATTGTTTCTGCTTTTGGGCTGTTATGAAAACTGTGCTTGTGAACATTTGTGTACACATTTTTGTGTGAATTCTTGGGGAGATACCTAAGAGTAGAATTTCTAGGTTATATGGTAACTTTAAAGGAGCCCTGGTGGCGCAGTGGTTATCACTCGAATATTAACCAAAAGATGGCAGTTCGAACCTGTCAGCCACTTTGCAGGAGAAAGTTGTGGCAGTCTGCTTCCGTAAAGATGACAGTCTTGGAAGCCTTGCGAGTCAGTTCTGCTCTGTCCCAAAGGGTTACTGTGAGTCAGAATCTACTTAATGACATGCAGCAACAACACAGCATGGTAACTCTGTTTTAACATTTTGAAGAACCGACATCTGTTTTCCAAATCAGCTGCACCATTTTATGTTCTCATTTTACATCTGAGGGTTCTAATTTCTTCACATCCTCCCAACGCTTATTATTGCCTCTTTTTGTTCATAGCTCTTCTAGTGGATGTAAAGTGCTATCATTGTGAATCCAGTGTTTCTTACACAGATGTATATAGGCCTACAGATTGTTCTTGAAGGTCTAAGAATTCTCAGAATTTTTTTCTTAATTTTCACGTTGATGGTGATTTTGAAGAAAAGTTATTCAGCTGTATTCCGGATCATGTGGATGACCACCCACCTTATAACCAAGGATTGCTGCACTGTTTCAGTCATGACATTTACTTTGTGTTTGGAACTACATGGGCACCGAGAAATAAAACTTGCATTTTTAATGTGCTAATGGAAATTGTTGATGTTAGCTGCTGTTGAGTGGAGGACGTAATTCTATAAATCATGTATTTCTGCCAAGAGACAGCCACATTATATTATGGTATGCTATAAGGAACAGAAGTTTCGAAGTATTTGAATAGAGAGAAACAGACAATTGAGTAATCATGATATTATAGGGATGATAATGCTGAAGAACTTTCTCCACAGCAGTCAACCTGTTCAAAATAAGCCACATTTTTGTTTGTTTAGCAGTGATTTGACTTCAGCAAAACAGTATCACAGTAAATGTGAGGGTTGTTTTCCTTAGTTTCCTTTATTTTGTTGGTTGTATTAGTCTCTCAGGCTGTCGTAACAAAATACCACAAACTAAGTGACTTACACAAACAGAAATTTGTCGTCTGACAGTTCTAGAGGCTGCAAGTCTGAATTCATGATGTTGGCAGGACCGTGTCCTCTCTGAAGGTTCTAGAAGAAGATCCTTTCTTGTCTTTCCTAGCTTCTGGTACCCCAGCGTTCCTTGGCTTACAGCTGCAGCATAACTCTGTGATCACATAGCTTTTCTCGCTGTGTGTGTCTCTTATTAGATTAGGACACACCCTACCCTAGTATGATCTCATGTTAATAGCATCTTCAAAGATCTTATTTCTAAACAAGGTCACATTCATGGGTACCAGGGGTTGGCATAAACTTGTCTTTTTGGGATACAAAATTCAATCCATAACATTGGTGTTTATATATAACCATATTTTGATTTTATAATTATAAAATTTCCAATTGTATGTTTGTATACACTTAAGCAACATTGTAATAAAAATAAATCAACACTTAGGAACTGTGAGTTTTTTTTTTTCTTTCTTATAAAAGGGGTCTCCTATTATTTGAGGCCTGCAGCTGTAGAATCTGTTTTCTTTGAGGTTTGAAGTTTGTATTTTTACTTCTTCAAAGCATAATTTATATAATTTTATTAATTATGTGCTTTATAGACCACCCTAGGATAAAGGATGTACAAAGGATAAATTATTTCATGTTTTTATCAGAACTTTGTTTTTTTTTTACTGATTCCTCTTAATTTCACAGATAATCAATATGCATTTCCAAGGCTTTAGGCTATGTTTGGGTCTTCTGCTCATCTCGGTTAATGCAGAATTTATGGACGATGGTGTTGAGATGGAAGACTTTGATGAAAATTCAGAAGAGATTGATGTTGATGAAGACGAACTTTCCTCAGAGGTAAGGTTATTGAGAAATGAGTTGTAAATTATTCCTTTACATGATACATAGGAGTAACTGACCTCTTAAGATTCATTTCAGTTCTAACAGTTTTCATTTTCTAAGTAGATAGAAAAACATTGCTTGTTCCCAACCATCTTGTTGCTGTATTTTTTTTTAGTGTCCCCCTTCTACAGAAATTCTTAAACTTTTGTGCATGGTTCCTAATACAGTTTTATTACCAAATAAATATTGGAAGGTTTGTACTATCAAAATAGGAGTGCATCACTGATTCAAATCAGTTGCCATCAAGTTGACTCTGACTCATGGCAACCCCATGTGTGTCGAAGTACAGCTGTGCACCATAAAGTTTTCTATAGCTGATTTTTGGGAAGCAGATTGCCAGGCCTTTCTTCTGAGTCATCTTTAGGTGGACTTCCAATCTTTCAGTTAGCAGGCAAGCACATAAACCATTAGCAGCAACCAGGCATTCCTCATCACTGGTTAAAGAGGACTAAGTACTTTAAGAGAAAGGTTTCCAATCTTACTTCTGACATTGCCAGCTGTTTTCAGATAAAAGGTAATGTAATTTGCAGTTCTCCTAGAAGGAAAGTAAGTAGTGTCTTTATTTCTTTGAGGAAAAAAAATATGCTAACAAGGAGGATGAATTAGAAAGAGAAGTGATGAGTAAGACTGACCCAAGTTTCTATCTCAGCATTGGTAAGATGTAAATTTCAAGGTGGTGACTAATAGAAGCCTCGGTAATTTTACAGAGATTTTTGTACACCGTGAAACACCAAAGTAACTTTCACATCGAGGAATATTCATATCTAATATTGTGATAATCAGAAATATTTTTGATGGCAAGAAAGCATTAAATGTATTGTGTTAGCTACTGTTTAAGGTCCCTAACCCAAAACCTAACCTCTTGCCTTCAGGACAATTCCAACTCATAGCAACCCTGTAGGGCAGAGTAGAACTGCCCTTTAGGGTTTCCAAGGAGTGGCTGGTGGATTCCAACTGCTAGCATTTTGGTTAGCAGCCAAACACTTAACAACTGCGCCACTAGGACCCCTTTATGGGCCCTAGGTGGTGCAAATGCTTTGCTCTCAACTTCTAACCTAACAGTTAGCAGTTCAGATCTGACCAGTGGTGCTGCAGAAGAAAAGCCTGATAGTTTTAGTCTGTGAAGATTACAGCCAAGAAAACACTGTGGAAAAGTTCTGCTCTGTAATGCATGGAGTCACCATGAGTTGGAATCAACTCAATGGCAATGGGCTTGGTTTTGGTTTTTGGTTTGTCTGCTGTTTAAAGGGCCAAGGGAAATAATATATAGTTGTTACAGACTTCTTTGCTTCACTTCTTTTTGGAGTTTTATAGTTGCAAATGCAGCTGTTGTTCAGTTGTTTCAGATGAATATTCTGTTTTTCCTGTTAAATTTTTGTTTAAAACCTAATTCTCTGATCTACAGAAAGTAAATACTCGATTGTTTAATGACGGACTTAGATAGAGCTACTAGAGGAGTCTCGGAGGGTAATACTTCATAGTAGTAGTCCAAGCTGCACTGAAGGCATTGGCGAAAAACAGGGTTCCAGGAATTGATGGAATGCCAACTGATGTATTTCAACAAACGGATGCAGCACTGGAAGCGCTCACTCATCTATGTCAAGAAATTTGGAAGACAGCTACCTGGATAACGAACTGGAAGAGATCCATATTTGTGTCCATTCCAAAGAAAGATGATCCAACAGAACATGGAAATTATAGAGCAATATCATTAATATCACACACAAGTAAAATTTTGCAGAAGATAATTCAAAAGTGATTGCAGGAGTACATCAACAGGGAACTGCCATAAATTCAGCCAGATTCAGAAGAGGACATGAAACGAGGGATATTGCTGATGTCAGATGAGTCTTGGCTGAAAACAGAAAATACCAGAAAGATGTTTACCTGTGTTTTATTGACTATGCAAAGGCATTCGACTGTGTGGATCATAACAAATTATGGATAACATTGCAAAGAATGTGCTCATGTGGAACCTGTACATAGACCAAGAGGCAGTTGTTCCAGCAGAACAAGGGGATACTGCATGGTTTAAAATCAGAAAAGGTGTACACTGGGGTTGTATCTTTTCACTATGGTTATTCAATCTGTATGCTGAGCAAATAATCTGAAAATCTGGATTATATGAAGAAGCATGTGGTCAGGATTAGAGAAAGACTAATTAAGAGCCTGCCGTGTGCAGATGACATAACCTTGCTTGCTGAGAAGTTAAGAGTACTTGAAGCACTTACTGATGAAGATCAAAGACAACAGCCTTCAGTATAGATTATACCTCAACATAAAGTAAACAAAAATCCTCACAACTAGACCAATAAGCAACGTAATAATAAACAGAGAAAGTATTGAAGTTGTCAAGAATTTTATTTTACTTGGATCCACAATCAACACCCATGGAAGCAGAAGTCAAGAAGTCAAACGATGTATTTTTAAACTGTTAAAAAACAAAGGTGTCACTTTGAGGACTAAGGTGCGCCTGACCCAAGCCATGGTATTTTTAGTTGCCTCACCTGCATGTGAAAGCAGCCAGTGAATAAGGAAGACCAAAGAAGAATTGATGCCTTTGAATATTGAGTTGGCAAAGAATATTGGTTCTACCATGGACTTCCAGAAGAATGAACAAGTCTGTCTTGGAAGAAGAACAGCCAGAATACTCATTAGAAGGATGGATGGCGAGACTTCGTCTCATGTACTTAGGACGTGTTATTAGGAGGAACCAGTCCCTGGATAAGGACATCACGCTTGGTAAACCAGAGGGTGAGTGAAAAAGCAGAAGACCCTCAATGAGATGGATTGACACAGGGGCTGTAACAATAGGCTCAAACATAGCAACTATTGTGAGGATGGCACAGTATTTTATTCTGTTGTACATAGGGTCACTGTGAGTCGGAACTGACTCAAAGGCACCTGACAACCACAATTATAGAGCACAAATAATCTAGACATGGTAAAGTATAAATAAAGGCAAAATATAACTGCTGGTAATTTTAAGGGTGGTTTAGCAGAAGGAAGCCTCTTACGACACCGATGTCCATTTTACCAGTTCGTACAAATATAGAGAATAAAGTTATAATTCATTAAACTTCATAGAAGATTGACAGTTTCGTTAGCTGCATTTTGACCCTGCTAATAATTATGTGAAATTTTATTTAGTTACTGATATTCATCCCTTAAAGAAACAGGAAATGTTGTATTACTGGGCAGGGTAGGGAAAGTGAGAATGGAAAAAGTACTTCTGCATCCTTTTCCTGAAAAGGTAAGTGGAGAAATCTTACAATTAACCACACAGACAACACCACAAAAGACTGATTCAGGAGGGACTCAGATTGATCTATTACTTTAGGAAAATTCTTATTCATTCATCATCAGCATTTCACATTGTCAACACATTATTTTAGTCTCTTAAGTTATCTTGTTGATCAGTGGTGTGTAGTACATATTACAATGTAGTACATATTATAATGTAGTGGGTATGTGTATAAGCTATGGAGCTAGACAGTCTGGGTTCATATCTAAGCCCTCCAGTTACCTAACTGTATGACAGTGGGCAAGTTACTTTGCCTCTCTGCCACAGTTTTCATCATGTGTAAAATGATAGGATAATAGTACTTTACTCATAGAAGTGTTGTGAGGATTAAAGGAAGCACCACCACTACTACTACCACCATCATAGCAGCTCACATTTACATGATCCTCACAACAATGCTTTGCACATAAAAAATTCTCAATGAGCATTAGTTGCTGCTGCTTTCAAATGCCTGAGTTTTCTTTGTGGTCCAAAATGCCATCTTTCTCCTTTCCCCATCTCTGTGTTTCTGATTTCTTAACTGTCCTCTTGTCACCTAACAGTGAAATTTAAGAGTTAGGTTTGAACAGTCCTACATACTTTCTAAGCTTTTTATCTTATTTATGTGTTTATCATGCTATTTCCTTTGCTTCTAATGATTTTTATCCCCAAATAATGTCACTTGTCAGTCTTTTCAAGGCCAGATGTCTTAGTTATCTAGTGCTGTTGTAACAGAAATACAGTATAAATACAGGCATTGGAAATATAAATGCTGTTATGACACAAATGAGTGGCTTTAACAAATTTATTTTCTCACACTTCAGGAGGCTAGAAGTCCAAATTCAGGGTGCTGGCTCTAGTGGAAGGCTTTCACTCTCTATCAGCTCTGGCAGAAGGTCCTTGTCGCTTTAGCTTCTGCTCCTAGGCAGTCTTCATGTGGGTTGACATCTCTCTTCCCCCATCTCTACTTCTTTCTCTTGCTTGTTTAATCTCTTTTATATCTCAAAAGAGATTGATTTAAGACACACCATATACTAATCCTGTGTTGTTAATATAACAAACACAACCTATTCCTAAATGAGATTATAACCACAAGCATTAGTGATTAGGATTTCCAACACATATTTTTGGGGGCACAGTTCAGTCCATAACATTCTACCCTTTGCCCCCCCACCAATTCATGTCCTTGCCACATGCAAAACACATTCACCCCATCACATCATCCCAAAAGTCTTTCATCAACTCCAAGTTCAAATTCTCATCTTCTGAATCATCTAAATTAAATATGATTAAGACTTTGGTCATATTCCATCCTAGGTCAAAATTCCTCTTCATATGGGAACTTGTGAAGTCTACAATACAGGTTATCTGCTTCTAAAATACAATGGTGGAACAGGCATGAGGTATACATTACCACTACAGATGGGAGAAATTGGAGGGAAAGAAGGGATAGCAGGCATTAAGCAAGTCCAAAACACAGCAAAACAGTTTACATTAGTTCTCAAGGCTTTAAAATAATCCTCTTTTCTCTGAGATCATCTAGGCGACTGACCCTGCCCTGCAGACTCTGGGTGTTGGCCGCACCCTCTGGATTCTGGGTGGAGGCTCCTAGGTCCTAGGTTTCAGCTCCACCTTCCAGGCCATCTGGGATGGCAACTCTGAATCCTCAGCTTTAGGCGGTCCCATTCTCCTAGTCCATCTGAGTGGTGACCTCAGCCCTGGCAGGCCCGATTTTTCTGTCTCTTGGGCATGGCAACCCCACCCCTTCAGCTTTGGGCAGCAGCCCCATCCCCCTGGCACACCTTAATGGCAGCCTCACACTCCAGAACCAAGTTGGTAAAGATCCAGCTCTTTGAAACCTAGGAGCCTGTGGCCCCATCCTTTGAGATTTAGAAGAACATCACCCCGCCTTTTGAAACTGAAACGGCCCTGTTTCCCACCCTCCTTCCAGCAGTTCTGCTTATCTCTGAGCTGCTCCAGGGATGGTTCTTTTCTTTTCTTGGAAGACAACAAATGTAGCTCCTTTGGCCTGTTTCCTACCTATAAAACTCCAAGAGGCCGACATTCTCTGCTTTCATTCTTTCTCTGTCTCGTTCAGTCAAAGCTGATGAGTTTTCTGCTGTGGTAGTTAGATCCATAAGTCACAGGCTTAATCTCCTTAACAAAAGTTTGAGTAGACACATCCTTGGTGAACACTCTAGGACATGTCCTTACTTTGTACAACAGAATTTTCCAAATCTTTAAGTTCTGTTTTTACTTTGCGCAGTTCATTTTTAAGCCCATCTCTTTCCTCTCACGTTTTATTATAAGCATCAAGGAGAAAACAGCCCCTTTAAGATCTTGCTTAGAGATCTCGTCAGCCAAATATCCAAGTTTAACACTTAAAAGTTCTACCTGCACCAAACATTTGAACATAACTCAGGCAAGTTCTTTGCCACTGCATAAAAAGGATCGCCCTTCCTCCATTGTCCGATAACATGTTCTTCATTTTCTTTTATAGCCTCCATAGAAGCACATTTAACATCCATATTTCTAGCAGTATTCTGTTGCTGGCACCATATGTGTTCTCTAAGACGACAGAGACTTTATAGCTCTCATCACTTCCTTCTGAGCCCTTACTAGAATTGCTTTTGATGTCTATAATTCTACCAACAGTCTCTTCAGGGCAGTATAGGCTTTTACTATTAGGCATCTTAAAACTCTTCCAGCCTTTACCCATTACCCAATTCCAAAACCACTTCCACATTTTAGGTATCTGTTAGAGCAGCACCTTATTCCTGGTACCAAATTCTGTCTTAATTATCTAGTGCTGCTA
The DNA here is from genome assembly GCF_000243295.1 of Trichechus manatus latirostris. Classification (NCBI taxonomy): domain Eukaryota; kingdom Metazoa; phylum Chordata; class Mammalia; order Sirenia; family Trichechidae; genus Trichechus; species Trichechus manatus. Next base: position 3,079,641 of record NW_004444075.1, read on the forward strand.
TAAGAGAATACCACAAATGTGTGGCTTTAACAAACAAATTTATTTTCTCACAGTTTAGGAGGCTAGAAGTCTGAATTCAGGGTGCTAACTCTAGTGGAAGGCTTTTTCTCTCTCTGCCAGCTCTGAAGGAAGGTCCGTGTCTCTTCTGAGCTTCTGCTTCTGGGCAGTCTTCATGTGGCTTGGCATCTTTCTTCCCCCCATCTCTACTTCTTTCTTAAGACACACCCTGTACTATTCCTGTCTCATTAACGTAACAAAGACAACCCATTCCCAAATGGGATTATAACCACAGACCTAGAGGTTAGGATTTACAGCATATATTTTTTGGAGACACAGTTCAATCCATAACACTAGGTCAAATGTATCAAGAGACCTTCTCTAATTACTTCCTCCCATTCCTCCTGTGTTAGAAGGAGTCAGTGTATCCTATGTTTGTACATATAGTATCTTCACCATCATTTTATTTATTATATTCTCTTGTATTTTTTCACCACTAGGATAAAAAGTTTTGAGATCAGAGACCATATCACCTCACATCTGTATCACCTATATGTGCATTACATACTAGGTTTTTAACCGTGAGATTATTTAATTAAAATATTTATAAAGATGAATAATTTTAGATTTTTTTTAAATCTGTTTTCTAGATTAAATATAAGACACCTCAACCTATAGGAGAAGTGTATTTTACAGAAACCTTTGATACTGGAAGGTTGGCTGGGTGAGTGTTCATTCAAAAAAATGTTTTCCTCGATTTGATTAGCTTTTTGAAGTTACTGATTATCGGCCTCTACTACAGAACTATAAATTTTTTAAAAAGTACTTATTTGTTGATAATGTAAAGTAGTATCTTAACACATTTTTGTGATTGATAAAGGTGTTTAATTCAAATAGTTATTCATTTGTACAAAGAAAATATGCAAATGAATTCTGAATATAAAGAAAAAACTTTTAACATTTCTTCATTCTCTAGAACAGATATTACCAATCTAATTGCACATGACAAATTTGAGTTACTTTACCATCCTAAATAGTGGTAAAAGTAATAAAAGTTAATATTTACTGATTATTATGCCAGGTGCCATCCTAAGTGATAGGTAAGTATTATCTTTATTTTACAGGTGAGGAAACTAAGGATTAGTGTGCCTTGCCTGTGATCATACAGCTAGTAAACTGAAGACTCAAAATTTGGTTTAACTCTAGCCTTGCAGCCTATGCGTAGATATCCTCATTTAGCCTCTTAAGTAATCATTTATTCTTGAAATAAAAATGTGCTGGTACTCTTTTGTTGTGTTTGTAATATGAATTGTATCTATAAATTACTAGCTTTATTTTTAATGGCATGCATTTGATTTCAACTTTATTTACAGGTGGGTCTTATCAAAGGCAAAGAAAGATGATACAGATGCGGAGATTTCTATATATGATGGTAAAATATTTATTTAAATATTAGATATAACCAGTATGTCCCAGAATTCAGCAGCCTTTGAGATTATACGTCCATTAAATTGTATTTGACCTGAGGCCCCATCCTGCTTCACAATAGAATGTTCAGTCTTTTATCTTGTCTCTCTAATGTTTCTGAAAATCCCCAGGTACTTCATGCTTTGCCACCATCCAGTTTTCTAACTCTGCACAGCTGAATTTTTATTCCACTGTGTTTAGTCTCCTGCATTTCTTAAATCAGTACTTCCCAGGCTACTGCTGTTCTCTACTTTACTCTTTCATCTCTAGCATTAGCATAAACAGACTAAGTTATAAGTTATGGCAAGATTTTCCTGGTGGTTTGGAAACTATCAAAGATAAGTACCAGACAGAGAAAAATGTATGAGAGCTACAAGATATATGGCTACTCCTGGAGCCCAGGCCTATATCCATTATCATAGGATCTCTGACAGTATTGTTAAACTTAGTTACAGAAACCAATATCTTATATACAAGGGTCGTTTTTTTCCTCCCTGGAGTATGACAAAAGACTTTTGTCCTCCCTCTAGTCTAAAGCTAGCCTCTTCAATTCTTACATCCTGAAACAAGATCGGCTTTTTCTCAAGATGACTGGTAGTAAGAATTTACTTTCAGAGGGCCGCATACGCAAAAGGATGTGATCTCACCCTCAGACCCCTCAGGCAGTTACATCAGAACAACAACAACAAACAGATAACAGCACGTGTAGGAGGAGCTCAGCTATCTAGTTCCTTTTCATAGTTTCTGTTTTGGTCTGAGATAAAGATAGGCCTGTGTGTCTGTCTTTGCGGCTTTCTCCATCCTAGCAAATCCCCGTGCTTATATATACCAAAAAAGAGCAGTACCGTATACACAGAACAAGCAACCCTCTATTTGATCTAAATCCATTTAGAGAAAAGAAGCATCAAGACTTCAGGGATATATCCATTGCTGTAGAGTCAGTTCCGACTCATAGTGACGCTATAGGACAGAGTAGAATTGCCGCGTAGAGTTTCCAAGGAGCAGCTGGTGAATTTGAACTGCCGACTTTTTGGTTAGCAGCCTGAACTCTTAACCAGTGTGCCACCGGGGATCCTCAGTGATAGAATGCTGCCTAAATTATACCAGCAAAATAAAACGCATTGTCAAATAGATTGCTTAACTTTAAAAAATATCTGTGTTTAGGTCACTTTATAGTTTTTTTCCAAGAACACTGGGTAGATATTTGCTTTACATTTATATTTTAGAAGAATTCATCGATGGAGAAGCCCTAAAATTACAATATGGTCTATCTCACAGGTGAATTTAAGCCTCTGTTTCTTGCTAGACAAAAATGGCTCTAAGAATTTAAATGATTTTTTTCCCCCAGCTTAAGTTAAAAATCAAACAAACAAGCAAAAAACAAACATCTTCTTAGTATCCAAGTTTGGTCTGTCATCTTAAATATCCAAGTAAATAATTTTCTAGCGTACTAGATTAGCTGTGATTTCTGACTGATGTTTTTCCTTTCTTGAAAGCAACTTTGAAAGATATGGGCTCTATTTAATTGCCACTTTCTGAAAATGGTGTTTGGGTATTGATATTAGCAGTGTTGTATACATAGTGGTTAGTTGAGAGAAATACCAGATTTCCTTTAAAAAATATTCAGGTTTCACAGTAATTAATCATTGCTTCTATCAAGTACCACCTGAGTAAAACTCTCATTTCTAGTTTTTTAGGAATAACTAAATTTGATAGGGAACATTATGTACTGGGGTATAGGTGGTGCATTTGGGGGTTAATTATTTATATTTTCAGATTGTTATTAATAAACATTTAGACATTGCATTATAAATATCTTTTAAGTTACCGACTTTCAGGATATCTTGTGAAATCATGTGGGTATTATTTGGAGATTGACAGATTACTTCTTTTTAAAAATTTACTTACAACAGAATTGATATTTCCTGGTTGTTTTCCAGAATTTGTCACAAGTTTTCTAAAGTTGAAGTGCTAGATGGTACCTTTTTCACAGCTGATAAATTTATTTACGTAATTTCCATAAAATCCTTTGCTATTAATATCCCGAAAATCCACAAGATAAAGTTACTTCATAAAAGAAGTTTTTTTGTTGTTGTTGTTGAAACCACAGGTTAGTAGTGATAATACAATTCGTTGTTGATGTGAGAGAAGGAAAACCAAATAAATGCATCAATTTAGAAAAGGATAGTATAAGCAAATTAGGGGGGAAAGGAGAGAGAAACCTGGAAGCTTTAAAAAATGCATCTTTAAAAGCTCAGGGAAGTGTGCACAAATGATAGACCAAAGAAAAAAAAGAAACCTAAGGTAAGACTGTTCAGGTTGTTGCATTGTTGAGTTTTTTGTTTTGTATTGATGGGGGGAGGTAATATAAAGAGCATCAGTGATTTAAAAATGCCTGTTAATAAACATTTAAAGTTATCAGAATACTTGGAAAATAGCCAGTTTGTGCTGAATTGAGTTTTCTTGGGATAGGCAATACCTATAATTTTCAAAACCAAAAGATTTTACACAAATTACTGGAGAGTTTTTTTGCCCCCTGCTGTAAAAAGAGTAAAGGAATAAAGCCCAACACGAGACCCTAGGGCTAAGTGTAGCCTCCCTAGCTTTGCGTTGTATGCAGCCTGCCGTCTTATTTCAGGAGCTTCCTCATCTTAAATTCCAGCCGAGCGAGGGCCTCAACTCAGCTCTGCCATGTTATTGTTTAGAGCTTATCCAGTGCTTTGCTGCTTTTCTGGCCAAAAGTTCTGAGAGCTGATTGGCTTAGTCTGGGAAGGGTGATTACAATTTATGTGAATTGAGCATACAGTTGTCAAATTAAGATTTAAATTTCTACAGTGGCTACTGCAAAGTAAGCAAAGTAGCTGATGAACGCCATGTATTTCAAAATAAACAGACTGAGGCAGTCTGCTCATTTATGTTAAGGATGCTCTTTGTCTCATATGCAATTTTTAAATATCTTATTTTAAAAATGCAGTGTCAGTAGACCTTATGAGACAAGCCACATTTTTGTAATTCCACTGATTAAAAAGTCTCTTAGAGAACACCAAAATAAACCAGATTTAGAAGTGCCTTGATCAGATATTGTAGTGTTTGCTATTTATTTGTTTTTACAATTAGAGCTAAGAAAATGAAACGTGTCTCTAATGGGGGGAGAAAAAAGCAGGTATGCTTACAGTTACAGATATATTATTTCCTGATTTAAAAATTTGTTTTATTTTTCCTAAATTAGCCTTCATGGGAAAAAAATGATTGTTCACCACTGCTAATAAATAATTCTTAAGTCACTGTTTTCTGTCTCAGTTTAATTTGCTTTACTTTATCTCTATATTTTAGGAAGATGGGAAATAGAAGAATTGAAAGAAAACCGACTACCTGGTGACAGAGGACTGGTGTTGAAATCTAGAGCAAAACATCATGCAATTTCTGCTATATTATCAAAACCCTTTATTTTTGCTGATAAACCTTTGATAGTTCAGTAAGTTTTATTATGTTTCTGAATTTTTTTTCTGAATTTTGTATTTTGTATAATTTCTTTTCTGAATATAGTTTACATTTGGATAATGGGTGTAAAATCTAGATTTCCCTTTTTAGTTTCACCTCAAGAATAAAAACGCGCAGGTACACACACACACACACACACACACGCAAAATTTTAAATGAAGAGCAGGTTGATTATAAAATGATGATTATGTAACATATACTATAATATATAAAATTTGACCACCATAAACTACATAAAAACCCATTACCATTAAGTCAGTGCCAACTCATAGTGACCCTGTGGGACGGAGTAGAACTGCCCCATAGAGTTTCCAAGGAGCACCTGTTGGATTCGAACTGCCGACCTTTTGGTTAGCAGCTGTAGCACTTAACCACTGCACCACGAGGATTTCTGTAAACTATGTAGTACATACTAAAATAGCTATTTTAACTGTTCTCTTTAAATTACTTGCTCTTAAGACATTAACCTAAATATAGTCACAGTGGAACCATAAGTGTTGCTGTTAAACCAGTCGTAAGATTCAAAGGCAGAGAATTTACTTTAAAAAGGAAATGTATATATATGGATCAGTTTCTTTCAAACGTGGAACCCTTTTAAAAGGCACATATTTTCACAGACATCCCCTCAGCCCCAGTATTGACATAAACTGGTTTTGTTATGATTTGCTTAAATGTATACTGTCATAAAATTAAGCATAAACTCAAGTTTATTTCACATTCACTGCTATAAAACCACAACAGATCTACAAATTAAATGCAAACACAATTACAAAACCAATAAAATTCAAATTAGAAACAAAAAGGAAATGTATAAATGTTATTCTCTACCTTATATCAGAAATTTTGGCTGTCCAGAGTTAATTACAGCATATGAAAAGATCATTTACCTGTAAAAATGTATCACTCCAAACTACTTTTTTTTTGTTAACATGTTCTTATATGGAATAACTAAAATACCGTTTTGTATTTTAGAGATTATTAAATTTGGTGTAATTGGTATAATTTTTCAGTTGTGATACTTTGACTTAGTCAACATTAAGCCATTTCACTGAATTGAAAATAAATAATAATATCAAAGAGTATATGACCATTATTTGAAATCAGAAATATTGTTGTAAGTACTAACTGGGACTAATGTTTGAGCTTGTTATTGTTGTTACTCAGAGGCTTTTTCTTTTGAAAGTTTGAAGGTAATCTTACTCACTCTATTGGAACTTAATGAAAATAATATCATTTCCTGTTTTGATTCTTGAGCCTTAAATGAAAGGGTAAAGGAAAATAATATAAAGTTCTCCAGAATAAATGAATTAAATTTAGTATTTTCTGTATAAATTACTACTAGGCAAGCGAGCAAATGATAGCTTGCAAGATTAGAAACAAGGTTGGAAAATAAGTCTAAAAAAAATTAGTGAAGGAGTTGTGAAATGACTATCCTGAAAAAAGAAAAGGAGAGTCAAGAATTGAAGTTTTTCATGTCCTCAAAAACAATTCAGAGAAGAGAGTGAATGTTTGTCTTAATATTGAGAAGAAAGAAATGGGCTAAATAAGAAGTGATTTTATATTAAATACAGTAATTAATGTGGATTTTTGACATAAATTTATTCTAAAGCTTTTTTCCCAAATTGTGTATATGTTAATACGTATTATGTGGTCATATAAGTTTTGGAAACTAAAAATATTTTACTCTTAGAGACAGGATGCCCTTAAAGACTTTGAGAAGTTCTACTGTATAAACCTGCTTTTACCTTTAGTACTGTTTCTCAAACATATTTAATCACAGAATTTGTTTTCCCCCAACAATAATTACTATTTCATGGAACAGTTTGGGAAATGATAACTCTTAAGAAATTATTCATTAACATATATTCTGCATACTTAGTTTTCCTGTGACTTGAAGTTTAGCAGAAGTCAGCCATATGATGTACATTTCACTAATCTTCTAATCCCTGATGAATTACTTATACTAGGCACAAGTTAATGACTTGAAAACTCTGAAGGTTTGCAGTGTATAAGAAATACATGAAGTGATTGAATCTAAGCATAATAAGACAACAAAGCTGTGTTGACATTTATAGCTTATAATTTATGAAATTGTCCTTTTTAGTTCCTACCTTTTCACAAAACCTTTGTATTAAAAAAAAAAAAAAAAAAAAAGCCAAACCAGTTGCTATCAAATCAGTTTTGACTCATAGTGACCCTATAGGACAGAGTAGAACTGCCCCTATAGGGTTTCCAAGGAGTGGCTGGTAGATTCGAACTGCCCATCCTCTCCTTAGCAGACCAACATTTAACCACTGTGCCACTAGGGTTCCTACCTTTTCACAAGACCCTTTGTCTTTAGATCACCTATAATAAAGCTTTTTAGTTTATTCTTCCTAAAAATAGTGAATATTTGCCTTTAAGCCACATTGGGCACCATTTCTTCTACATTCTAGCCTTCAAAGACGTAAGTTCATGAAAAAATTACTTATCTATTGTTTAAAGTAAGACTATTGATACGGCTTTGAGGAAAACAAACTTCTTTATTTAAAAAAAAACATTAAAAAACCTTTTTTTCTGATTGTAACAAAAGCTAACTTAAGCATTTATTTGCTCATCATTGTACATAATATCCTTTAATCATCGTAACAGTCTTTTGAGGTGTAGGTACAGGCAATGTCTCTATTTTATAGATGAGCAAATGGAAACTTAGAGAGCTTAAGTAACTATAAGAGATAGCGTAGAGAGCTGGAACACTACAGTAAGTCGCAGAATCAAGAATAAATGTCAGGTCTTTCTGACTCCAAAGTACATACTTATAACCACTAATGTAGACAGCTTGACAAATAAAGCATAATAGAAAGTGGGAAAAACAATCATCCATAATTCTGCAACTCAGGAGAGAGAATTATTTAAAATTTTATTGTATCTCCTGTTTTTTTAAATGTAAAATATATACACTAATTGAGTTCAAACAGCTATAATTTTATATCTTTTGTTTTCACTTTCTTGTCACTAAAGTTTCTTCAGAAACATTTGAAACTACAGTCCTTTATTAAAGTTATCACTAGTTCCTAATGCTTCCCTAGTTTTCATATCATACTGTTTTAATTCACGTAACCAAATCATAACCCTTTGGTTTTCACTGTTTTTTGTTGCAAATAATTAGTCAAATGACCAAAAATTTTTTCTAAATGCTGTTCAGTAAGTCTGTGCCTCATTGCCAAAGCAAGACTTGTTTTAAAACAATCTTACCAAGAATTACTCCATGTGGTAAATCCATGAGAAGGCTGGCATTTCACTCTTTGACCTGTTATACCATATTTCTCATACTTCCTGGCTGTTAAGGTCTGTGAAACACTCTAGGTTATTAATTGAGATTCTGAAATCTTTTGCTGGAACTGTTTAATTGAATGTACAACTTACTTAACGTGGTTTAGATGTAGTTGAGCTAAAAAGCAAATTGATAGTGAACTGGGTGTCTAAAGTCATTAGCAATTTCTTAGATGTCTGTTGCTGTAATTGTGGTCCTTGTAGACTTTATTTATTTAGCTTGTAAAGAATATAATGTATAGTGCCTTCCTTATCTGAATTTGAAGTTTCCTATTGTAGTTTTAGTCAAAGTATTATATTCTTAATTCAGTAGTTTTGGTGGAAAAAATGGTTTCAATAAATTGGTTGACTTTTTTGTAGTTGATTATAAGCATTCTGTTTTTAATATTTTGATGATGTACATCATATTGCAGTAGTTAGAAAAGCATTTCTGGTTATTATAAATGTAGATATACTTTAGATGAGCTTATTTGTAATGTGAAATATGTTTTAAATTAATTGAGAATAATACATTAGATTTTAAAGAACAATTAGTAATTTTTATTTATCAGCGGTATGATTCTTTTTCCCCTACATTTAGATATGAAGTAAATTTTCAAGATGGTATTGATTGTGGAGGTGCATACATTAAACTCCTAGCAGACACTGATGATTTGAATCTGGTATGATATTTTAATATTTAAGACCCTTTTTTAAAGTTAATAAGTATTTTTAAAGAATAATTGATAAAATTGGAAATTTTATTTTCAACTGAAATTGAAAAGACCTTGAAAGTTTTTCTTTTTCCCGTATCAATTTATAGTTTTTACAGTCTGTCTTTACGTTTCATATAAAGTTGTGTCACTTGATGGCATCAATTTTGTAATCTTTAGCAATATTAAAAAGTTTACCATGTCTGTAAACAAGAAATAACATGATGTTTGTAAATGCCATTGAAAAATTAGAATTATTTTCTTTTCAACATAAGGATCACAAGTTCATTCATAGAAGTAAAATAATTTAGCAAAGCAGTGAAAAGAAATGACCTAAGAGCCAAATAAAAAAGGAGGGTCCATTTAGGGATTGACAACCCACAGAAGATTGAGAAAATAACTAATTTAAAAACTATTTTCTTAAAGTGGCTTTTATAAGTCTTAGAGGTTGTGTTAGGACCAGCTAAGGTTGGGGACATTTCTAATAACATTCTCTTGCAGGAGGCACGTAACCAGAAAAAGATAACTGAGATATCGATGAGATGCTCATCAGAGTGTGTGTCTGTGTATAGGCTATGAAGCGTGGATTAAAGTCTTTAGGTACTATTATTAGGAAGAGGTAAAGGAGATGCCATTTGTAGTATATGTTGAAGCTCTTGTTTTCGGTATCATTAGGTGTTGATCACCTGAAGATACGATGACAATAATAAAAGCTAATGCAGAGTATTTTTATAAGCGCTTCATCTGGTTAGTTCACTTAATCCTCAGAGAAACCTTGTAAGGTAGGTGCTTTTATTATCTACAGAGATGATGAAACAGAGCTACAGAGAGGTGAAGAAATTCGTTCAGGTCTATGCATAACTAGTGTAGGTGGCAGTGATAAGAGTTTGAACCTGGATATCTGACTCCAGACCCCATGCTCTTAACCACTATGCCAGATATATTCCCAAACATTCTAGTTACTGGGTGTTAGAACAGGGACCATGTCTCTGTGTCTGATTCTGTGTCTGACTCTGTCTTCACTCTGTACTCGGATTGTCTTCCTGAATGAGAGTAACAAATAGCCATTATAGTCTTAAGGTCATAAATATATTCTCTTCTAATGTTAGTTTTCTTAATAAAATATTAAGATTTATGTAAAATAATTAAAGCTTATGCTGCTGCTAGCATAATTTATGCTTCTCTCCTGCATCTTCAGAAGTGGTAGGAACATGCTTTTTAAAAAAATCTAACAGTTTTCAGATATAGTCTATCATCTTACCACATCTTTATTGTCACATGTCATATGAAATCTTGGGCGAATTAACAGTTAATATATTTTTGTAAGTTCTGCACGATTGGATAGAATAGAGAATTCATTAAATGCTCTGTAATTCTTGACTAATTTCAACACTCATCTCTCTTTGAAGGAAAACTTTTATGATAAAACTTCCTATACCATCATGTTTGGACCAGATAAATGTGGAGAAGATTATAAACTTCATTTTATCTTCAGACATAAACATCCTAAAACTGGAGTTTTTGAAGAGAAGCATGCCAAACCTCCAGATGTAGACCTTAAAAACTTCTTTACAGACAGGAAAACGCATCTTTATACTCTTGGTATATCCTTTTAATTCATTAATTCAGAAATATTTGCTGACTATTGATATATTCATGGCAAATTTTTTTGGGAAACAAACATGGATCTTACCCTTAAGGAGCTTACCTTTTTGTGAAAATAAGACATACATAAATAATTATAGCACACAGTAGAAAGTAAGTGCCATATGAGAGAGACAACTGAAGTACAGTTATGAGTTCAAAAGCAGTACTACTTCCAGCTTGGAGCTCAGAGAAAGCCTAGTAAAGGAAATTGTATTTGAACTTTTCTTGAAGTATAGATAGAATTTGAAAAATCATAGCAATGGAAAAGGACACTTTATGTTCTGTGAAATTAGTGGTGGTGTAAAGAGGAAAAACTAGAAGAGAAGATAAAAGAGGAAGAGGCCCTGAATGCCAACCTAAAAAGTTTAAGCTTTCTTCTGTAGGCAGTTGCGATTATGGTTTGGTCCCACCTTGTTATGGGTGTGGCGTGGCACATATTTAAGTTTTGAAAGAGAAGGCGTTGTGTAACCATATATTAACATACTTAAGTATATGAGAGCTTGCACAGACTTTGGGGTGTCATAGAAGGCTGTTTCTCCCATTCTCAGGCACACTTGGTTATATAGCGTTGGTGTTTGATTTCTTAAAGTCATAGCATGTCAGAACCTAGCAGGACATTTTCCAGTGACTGTCAGCTTCCTTACTCATGTCTCAGCTCCATCCAAGACTGGTCATTTGATTTTTTTTCTGAAGGCTACATTTGCAGAGACATTAATTTTGTCTGCTAAGGCAGTACCCAGTTTTATCTTATTTTTATTGTCAGTAATTATGCCCAAATCCTTTTCTGAAATAATTGAAACACAATACTGGACATTTTGGAGAACATAAAGTAAAAATAATGGGAAAACCTGACTAGAAGAAATGAATTCAGTTTAATTTGGCTTTGTACAAACCTGGTCAAAAGCAGTTTGATGTAGTATGTATCAAAAGCAACAAGAACTTTATATCCTTTGAAACCACAGTCCCACTTTCAGGAATTTATCCAAAGGAAATAATCCAGAAGAAAGAAAACCTATGTGTGAAGATACACTGAAAATTTGAAGCAACCTTAATATTATAGTAGGGGAGTTTTTTTTTATCTAATACATTAAAAATGATAACTATGAAAATGTTTAGCAACGAGGGGAAATGCTTATAATATTACAATGGAGACAGAAAGCAAGATTCAAATGGTAAGCATATTATGTTTGCCACTGGGAAAATTACGCAAGCATATAGAAAAAAGACTAGGAAAGAAAGGACTAATTTTCGTTAAACACCTAATACGTGCTATGTTCTATGCTAGGCACTTTGTTTAGAACCATCACCTTGAGGTGAGTGGTGGTCTCTCCTTTTTGCTCTAGGAAACAACAGTAACTGGTAGGGCCGGAATGGAAACCGAAGGCTGACTCTTTAGAACACTTGCATTTCTTACTACTATACACAAAAGCTGATCGTTGTGCTAGGCTTATTGAATAACTTTTGTGAAATACCATTATATTTTTATAACATTATTGTGTACTTGTTTTAAGACCCTCACAGAATAACTTAAAATACTTTATAATCTAATGCCTTTTATTGTAGAGTCATTTAAAATATTTAACATAGTTTTCTAAATAGAACTTTTCTTGACCAAAGATTTTTTCACATATGCCTATTTGTAATTTGCTTTATTGTTGCCACGGTAGTTTTAAAAAATCAATTTCAGTTGCAGATTTTATTAAGAGAGCTTTCAAGATTTTTCTTGATTAAACTGAAGCTATTTTTTAATTAGGAAAGCTCTAGTAATACTTTGCATTTAAGATCTTACTCTTAGCTCTGCTTCAATCATGACTGTTTTTCCCTGGCTGTAGTGAATTGCAGATTTATAATCTCACCCGTAGTAGAAGAAGAAATAGTGGAGAAAAGGAGAAGGGAGAAACTATTGAGTGGGCAATTGCATTATTTGGTTTTGATATAAATAGTTCGATGGTGTTGTTACTGAAATCTCTGAAGGTTGTTATTTCTTCAGAACTATTTCTTCAAAAAGTGGTAGCTCACTTGAATCCTTAAGTCAGAATGATCCTGACATTTGTTGACAGCTCCTGCTTCCTTAGTTTATTGAAAGCAAGTGTTAAGCAGCTCTTTTCATCTTTCTCATTCTTTTCAAAGATCTAAATTTTACCCAATGACCTCCTATATTTACAGAAGGAGGTGGGGTCTTTTATTTTGTCATTACAAAAGGTAAGAGAGTCCTTTATGAAATTTTTGACTTGTGGACTTTTAGAAGGATAATATTTACCTGGAACAAACATGCCAATAAGTATAAACTTGGATATTTTAAGTCACCCTTAAGATATTTTATACTACAGTGTATGAGTCATTGGTTTTTAAATGCCAATGACCGTACCTTTAAAGATTTCTAGTCAATGATGATTTCATCACTGCCTTTAACATCCTTAAAGTCAAAAGGTACTTCCTGTCTCAGAGATGTTTGAATTAGTTTTTAAATGTATCCTTCCTTTATTTACACTCTTGTCTCATATTTAAAAAACGAAACAAAACAGCACCCCACTTGCCATTGAGTGGATTCCGACTCATGGGGACCTCGTGTGTCCAAGTAGAACTGTGCTCCAACACATTACCCATCTTCATGCCCAGAGCTCTCAGGATTCCTGTGCAGTTGTGAAGGAATTAACCCTAGTAATGTATTGTAATTGGCAGGTTTTCACTGAGTTATCTAAGGAGAGACTGGTTTCAAGTGATGGGAATCAGGGAATATTTTGTGTTGCCACTAATGAAATATGAGTAAATGGTGATGGCTAAGAGTAGACTTCAGAATAAGGCATAATTCATTTTCAGGGGATCTTACTAAGAGTGGACTTCTCCCATTGGTAATATGGCCACATTACACATTATGTTCTGTTAAAGTGCGTAGAGTTTAAAAGAAGCATGTGGAAAGGAGGCTAAAGAGACATGACAACTAAATGCAGTACCTGACTATGAACTTAATCCTTTGTTATAAAAGATATTATTTGAATAATTGGCAAAACTTAATAGGTTCTGAGGGTTAAATGGTAGTAATGTATCAGTGTTAATTTCCTAATTTTGGTGGCTGGCTTGGCATTATGTAGGATAATGCCTTTGTTTATAGGAAATAAACATACATTAAAATATTCAGGGGTGATGTGCATGAGGTTGGTAACTTACTCTCAGGTGGTTCAGAAAAAAGTTAAGTTCTTTGTAACCTGTCTGTAAGTTTGAGATTGTTTCAAAAAATTATTTTAAAATGCTGAAGAAGATTGGATTGTATTCTGTAACTACAAAAGAGTGAAGCTGATGTGAGTCCCAAACTGAGCTAGCTAGCTACTAGATATTTTTAATCTGATAAGTAGTGTAACTTTTTATTATAAAGAATACAGTTCAAAACAAAATGATATCTTTGATTTTAGAGAGTATTGTATTATAGTGATTTGAGCATACTTCGATTTAATACGTTGTTTTTTTCTGTACTTTTGGTTGGGAAAAAAAATTTTACCCACGACTTTTAGGGGAGTGTTATTTTTTAGAAGATTATGTTTAAAATGTCTCTCAAGGTGATATGTATATTTTAAATCGATCTGTAGTGATGAATCCAGATGACACATTTGAAATATTAATTGACCAAATAGTTGTAAACAAAGGAAGCCTTCTAGAGGATGTGGTTCCTCCTATCAATCCTCCCAAAGAGATTGAAGATCCCAGTGACAGGAAACCTGATGACTGGGATGAAAGAGCAAAAATTCCTGATCCTTCTGCCGTCAAACCAGATGATTGGTAAGCAGACAATCCAGTTCAAAACAAATTTCATCATTTTTCATAATTAAGAAATGAGACACAACATATTAGTGAAGTTTACAGCCAATGGAACTTAATTGTTTTTAAGATTAAAACGACTTATTTTGACTATACTGGGTGAAGTACTTATGTAAAATGGATTTTGTACTTTCCTACCTTTTAGTTGGAGCCCTGGTGGTGCAGTGGTTTAATTCTCATTTTAATTAATATTTTAAGTTTATTGTCTTTTTCAACATGTGTTTATTTTTTTTTTTATGCTTTCAGTCTATGAAGAAAAATTCCATGAATCTAAAACACAAACACTTTAATTTTAATTCCTGCTTTGATCCTTATCACTGTGTGTGTGTGCATATTTTATGTAATTTTTTCAGTCAATGTTATTTGGCCTTAAATAGCCATATCCTCAACATTTTATAAAACTATATAGAATTTGCTCATAACAAATTGACTTAACCAGTTTTCACTAGGATGGTTATTTGTGTTGTCTCCTTTCTGTAGGATTATGAATATTTTCCTCAAAAGAAAGGTTCCAGACTGCTGACTCAAGGAATTGGTAGCTCTGGTCACCTGTGTTCCCCAGGAAAATTCAACAGCTACCAATAGCCATTTTTAGTGATCATGTTTCCATAGAATTCCACCACCATTGTATTCCTCTATCTTCCTATCTTAATTGTCTTTCAGTCCTTTTGTTATGGCTAGCATTTCTGATTTTTATTATTCACTTTTTGTTTCCTTCGTTTGATAGAATCAGCTTTACTAGTTGTATTAATATTTTTCCAAAGCTCAACTTGCTTTGAAACATTCCCGTTACACTCACATTTAAAATTTTATTTGTTCAACCTTGATGATTTTCCTTTTCCTCTGATTTGTTATATTTTCCTTTTTTAGATTTTTCAAATTTCAAATTTTTAGTCATTCTTTATTTCTTTTTTTTTAATAACTCAGTTGATTTTCCCCAAGGTGCTTTAACAACACCTAACAGATTTTTGTATTTTGTACTTATTTTTTCATTGCTTTACAATAAGCTGTTCTGGTAATTTGTTATTTTTCTCCCTGACTCAGGTATTCTTTAAAAAATGTTTTTAGTGACTAAGTGACTGAATAATTTTTATCTCCTGCTCTTTCTCCTTCTCTCCCTACCCCCTCTTCCTTTTTCCTTCATTTCTTCTTTCTTCCCCCCTTTCTCCTTTTCTTTATTATATTTATTTAGCAGGGAGGGACTTTAAAAGTATAGAAATGTACTCCTACTACATGCAAATTAATCAATGTTATTATATTGTCAGATTTACTTAGGAATATTTTTAGTAAAAGAAATCAAACATTGCAGATAAAATCTTAAGTTCTCTTTCTAACCTTACCCATTCCTCATATCCTCTTTCCCCAGAGACAGCCACTACTGTGAATTTAGTGTGTATCCTTTAAGTCTATGTTTTCACATTTTATTTCATATGTGTTTACATAAAATATGTTCTTAAATTTATGTGAGTGATATCATAGTATACAATTTATGAAACTTTTTTCAGTTTATATTGATATATATAGACAATGTATAATTGCATATGGTAAATTCCATTGTGTGAAAATAGCAAAATTATCCATCTTCTTATGATATACATTTAGGTTATTTCCAATTTTTCACTATTGTTAATAATACTTGGAACATGGTCATATATTATGTGTAAGAATTTCTCTAGGTCTGTACTTAGAACTGTAATTGCTGGTTCATAGAATATGTATATCTTCAGCTTTGACAGATATTGCCATACTGTTCTCTAAAATTATTATAATTTACGTTTTTACACCAACAATATTGTTGGGATTGAAATTGTTAGCCAGTCTAATGATGGTGAACCTATATCTCATTGCTATTTTAATTTTCATTTCCTCATTGGTGACATTTTCTATGATCAGTAGTCATTGAGGTTTCTTCCATGAATTGCACTTCTTTTATGTACCCATTTTTCTATTGGAGCCTTTGTCTCTTTCTTCATAAACTTATAAAATTTTAATAATAAATTCTGGGAAGCAGTTAATTTATGTCACATATATCTTCTTCCAGTGTATAACTTCTGTTATAACTCTATGGTATTTTTTATTGAATAGTAGTTTTTAAAGTAGTTGGATTCTTCATTCTTTTTTTATTTTATAATTGCTTACTATGTCTTAGCTTCTTGTTTTGTTTTGTTTTGACATGCCCAAATAGGCTGCTCTCGTGCGCTAGTTTGATTACTGGCGCCTTTGAAGCTCTAACGTCCTGTCACCCAGTAGTTAGATCTGTTATTAAGTATGTGAGCCTAGGAGTCTGTTAAATTTTCTTGTATGGATTCAGCTCAGGTGTCCAGGTTGTCGGTCACCAAGTGTGTGGTGCAGGTTCTAACCTACAGGGTGATTGGTATAGGCACAGGTGTCTGGCTGCAGTAGGGGGTCACACATTGAGCAAGGCGGGGGCTGACAGCTTCCCCTGAGTGTCTGAAAGGAAAGCGTGTCCCTGTTTCCTAGGGCGAGTAGGTAGGTGAGTTTTGCAGCCGGACTGTGAGCATCCTATGCTGTTGGCTGTAAGGACGGGGGGGCACCACTTACCCTTGGACCCCTGTCACGGGTGGCTAGGTGGCATGGGTGGAGCCACCAGTCCTCAGGCCTCTGATGTGGGTACGTGAAGACCCTGCTTAATGGGCAGAGCAGTGTCAAATGTCAAGAACTTGCCACTTCACATCTGAAACAGTTGAAGTTAGGGTTCTGGTATACACCCTGTTGTACTGTGGTAATGAGGGCCTATGGTGTTGAGATGGGCCCACACAAGTCTCTGCAGGGGGAAAGGCACTCAGAGTCCATGGATCCCTTATGCCTGTGCCTAGGCAAAGGAGCTGTGCCTACCGTAGGTTTCTGTCTTAGGGGAGCTGGTAGTTTGTTTTTTCCCTGTCATCCGAGCTGATCCAGCCTGAAGGTTTCAGGCTCCTGCCAGGTCAGGTCTGGCAACTCCTTGCTGCTTCCAAACCGTCTCTCCCTCCCCTCCGCCACTCGGTCCGATTACTCAGCTTTGCCTTTGATGTTCAGCACTCCTAGATAGTTACATACAATTG
This sequence comes from Trichechus manatus latirostris, assembly GCF_000243295.1. Classification (NCBI taxonomy): domain Eukaryota; kingdom Metazoa; phylum Chordata; class Mammalia; order Sirenia; family Trichechidae; genus Trichechus; species Trichechus manatus. Next base: position 3,097,132 of record NW_004444075.1, read on the forward strand.
ATTCACTTGTTTTTTCGGGTCTTTGTTGTAAGAGGGACCGCAGGAAACGTCTGACTACTCTGCCATCTTGGCCCCGCCTCCTCATCATTCTTTTTATTTGGTGGTTTATGTCTTATGTAAGAAATCCTTTCTATCCAGTAGCATAAAATATATTCTCTGTATTTTTGTATAAGTGTTTCCATTTTGGTTTTTTTTTACATATTTACTACCTTTGAAACTTAACTTTTATATTTGAAATGAGATAGGAAACTAAAGGGTTTTTTTTCTCCCCCATATGGATGACCAGTTAACACTAAATATCAGTTATTGCGTTTTCTGTCCTAATAGGGAACGTTCCCAATCCTTATCTCCCCTTGCCTCTGTAGTTACTAGATTTTATTCTTTTGGAAAATTGTAATAGGATATTGAGTGGATTTGTTTTGAATGTGTAGATGTGGAGAGAATTTATATTTTTATGATAGTCTTTCCATCTTTAAAAATGACACAGCTATACTTTGCCATCCAATCTCCTTGGTTTCTAAGTTTGGATAGTAAAACTTTGGCTGATGAGTTCTGTTAGAGAGGCTGAATCAGCTAAATCTGTTTGCTTCCTAAGTTTTTAGATTCCATTTTTTTCTCTTCTGTTGGCTGATGAGCTTTTCCTCTTTGGGTTGTATTAGTGGTTCCTCTGGGGTTACAGTATGCATCTTTATCTTATCTTAATCTGCTCTAAAATAATATTATACCACTTCATGTATAATTTAGCCTTAACAGTATCTTATATTTCCCCTTCCATCCTTTTTAATATCATACAGTTTACTTCTACGTATACTGTAAATGCCGTAACATACTGTTTATTCTTCAAACAGTAATATTTTAAAGTTAAAATGAAGAAAAAGTCTGTATATTTACTACATATTTATCATTTGATACTTTTTTTTTCTATAAATCAGAATTTTCATGTCTTGTTATTTTCCTTCTACCTAAAAAACTTTCTTTAACATATTGTACTACAGGTCTGCTGGTGTTGAATTTTCCCAACTTTTATTTCTCTGAGAATTTCTTTATGTTACCTTCATTTTCACTGTTGTATTCTAGGTTGATAGTTATTTTTTAACAGTCATTCCTTGTCTTGTGGCTTGCATTGTTTCTGATGAGAAGTCAGTTGTTATTCTTATCTTTGTGTTCCTACACATATGTCATATTTCTCTGTTTGGTTTTAAGATTGTTTCATTACCAGCATTTTCAGCTATTTGACTTCGTTGTACCTTGGTGTGTTTTTCTCTGTGTTTACCTTGCTTTGGGATTTTTGAGCTTCTTGGAACTGTAAGTTTATAGTTTGTATCAAATTTGGGTAATATATGAGCATTATTTCTTCAAATATTTTTATGTCCCTCCCTTTATTTTTGAGGAAAGACTCCACTTATATGTAGGCTAGACTGCTTTATGTTGTCGCACAGGTCACTGAGTAAGGATTCATTCCTTTTTTTTGGTAAAAACCCCTTTTCCTCTCATGCTTCATTTTGGAAAGTGTGTATTCCTTCAAGTTCACTGATCATTTCTTTCAGTGTCTAATTTACTGTTATACCTATTCTAAGAATTTTTCATTTCAAATAGTGATTTTCAGCTCTTGAAGCTCTAGGTTTTTTTTGTTTTTATTTTTGTATGTATCTTCTGTTTCTGTCCTCATCATGGCCATGTTTTCCTCTGTTGTTGTTATTAGGTGCTGTTGAGTCAGTCCCCACTCATAGCAACCCTACATACAACAGAATGAAATCCTGCCTGGTCTTGTACCATCCACTTAATCATTGCTATGTTTGAGCACATTGTTGCAGCCACTGTGTCAGACCATCTCATTGAGAGCCTTCCTCTTTTTTACTGACATTCTACCTTACCAAGCATGCTGTCCTGTCCAAGGACTGGTCCCTCCTCATAACATGTCCAAAGTACGTGAGACGATGTCTCCCCATCCTCCCTTCTAAGGAGTATTCTGGCTGTACTTCTTCCCAGACAGATTTGTTTGTTCTTCTGGAAGTCCATAATATATTCAATATTATTCACCAACACCATAATTTAAAGACATGAGTTCTTCTTCTATCTTCCGTATTCATTGTCCAGCTTTCATATGCATGTCAGGCAATTGGAAATATGGCTTGGGTCAGGCGCACCTTAGTCTTCAAGGTGACATCTTTGCTTTTAACACTTTAAAGAAGTCTTTTGCAGTAGAATTGCCTGATGGAATATGTTCGTTGATTTCTTGACTGCTGCTTCCATAGGCATTGATTGTGGAGCCGAGTAAAATAAAATCCTTGACAACGTCAACATTTTCTCTGTTTATCATGATGTTGCTTATTGGTCCTGTTGTGAGGATTTTTTTTTTTAATTTTTTTTTATTGTAATTTAGATGAAGGTTTACAGAAAAAATAGTTTCTCATTAAACTGTTAGTCTGGATTCCCCAGTTGCGAGGATTTTTGTTTTCTTTATATTGAGGAGTAGTTGATAATGAAGGTTATAGTCTTTGATCTTCATCATTAAGTGCTTCAAGTCTTCTTTACTTTCAGCAAGCAAGGTTGTGTCATCTGCATAGGGCAGGTTGTTAATGAGTCTTCTTCCAATCCTGATTCTGTGTTCCTTTTTTTTTTACTTTTAATTTTTTTATTTTTTCCTGTGCAAAAATTTATACATACATTGTAATATGACTCTAATTGCTCTCCCCATAGTGTGACAGCACACTCCTCCTTTCTACCCCTGATTCCCCATGCCCATTAAACCAGCTCCTAACCCTCTCTGCCTTCCCATCTCACCTCTGGATAGAAGCTGCCCATTTAGTCTCTTGAATCTACTTGAGCTAAGGGGCACACTCCTCATGAGTATCACTTTATGTCCCACAGTACAGTCCAATCCCTGTCTGAAGAGTTGGCCTCAGAAATTGTTTTAGTTCTTGGCTGATAGAGAATCCAGGGGCCATGCTTTCTGGGGTTCCTCCAGTCTCAGACCATTAAGTCTGGTCTTCTTACTGGAATTTGAGTTCTGCACCCCACCTGTTTCCTGCTCCATCTGGGACTCTCTGTTGTGTTCCCTGTCAGGGCGGTCATTGGTGGTAGCCGGGCACCATCTAGTTCTTCTGGTCTCAGACTGATGAAGTCTCTGGTTTATGTGGCCCTTTCTGTCTCTTGGGCTACTACTTTCATTGTGTCGTTGGTGTTCTTCATTCTCCTTTACTACAGGTGGTTGGAACCAATTGATGCATCTTACATGGCCACTTGCAAGCTTTTAAGACCCCAGAGGCCACTCACCAAAGTAGGATGCAGAACATTTTCTTAATAAGCTTTGTTATGCCAATTGACCTAGATGTCCCCTGAAAGCATGGTCCTCAGACCCTTACCCCTACTACTCTGTCCCTCAAAGTGTTTGACTATATTCAGGAAACTTCTTAGCTTTGGTTTAGTCCAGTTGTGGTGACTTCCCCTGTAGTGTGTCTTGTCCTTCCCTCCACCTAAGATAATTCTTATCTATTATCTAGTTAGTAAATAACCCTCCCCATCCATCCCCACCCTCGTTACCATCACAGAATGTTTTCTTCTGTGTTTAAACCTTTTCTTGAGTTCTTATAATAGTGTTCTTATACAATACTTGTCCTTCTGTGACTGACTAAATTCACTCAGCATAATGACCTCCAGCTTCCTGCATGTTATGTTTCACAGCTTCATTGTTGTTCTTTATCGTTGCGTAGTATTCCATTGTGTGGATATACTATAATTTGTTGATCTGTTCGTCTGTTGATGGGCACCTAGGTGGTTTCCATCTTTTTGCTATTGCATATAGTACTGTAGTGAACATGGGTACGCATTTATCTATTTGGGTGATCTCTTATTTCTCTAGGATATATTCCAAGGAGTGGGATAGCTGGATCGTATGGTACTTCTATTTCTAGGTTTTTAAGGAAGTGCCAAATTGATTTCCAAAGTGGTTGTACCATTTTACATTCCCACCAACAGTGTATAAGTGTTCCAGTCTCTCCACAACCTCTCCAGCATTTACTATTTTGTGTTCCTTGGATTAATGCTAGCCTTGTTGTGGTTAGATAATATCTCATTGTAGTTTTGATCTGCATTTCTCTAATGGCTAATGATCGTGAGCATTTATTCATATGTCTGTTAGCCACCTGAATATCTTCTTTGGCAAAGTGCCTGTTCATATCCTTTGCCCATTTTTTAATTGGGTTATTTGTCTTTTTATTGTTGAGGTTTTGCAGTATCTTGTAGATTTTAGAGATTAGACGCTGGTCAGATTTGTCATAGGCAAAAATTTTTTACTAGTCTGTAGATTGTCTTTTTACTCTTTTGGTGAAATCTTTTGATGAGCATAAGTGTTTGATTTTTAGGAGCTCCCATTTATCTCAGCTCTCTTCTGGTGCTTGTGCATTGTTACTTATGGTTTGTATTGTGTTTATGCCATATACTAGGGCTCCTACCGTCGTCCTTATTTTCTTCCATGATCTTTAATCATTTTTGATTTTATATTTAAATCTTTGATCCATTTCGAGTTAGTTTTTGTGCATGGTGTGAGGTATGGATCTTGTTTCAGTTTAGTGCAGGTGGATATCCACTTATGCCAGCACCATTTATTAAAGAGACTGTCTTTTCCCCCATCAGCAGACTTTGGGCCTTTGTCAAATATCAGCTGCTCATAGGTGGACGAATTTATGTCTGGATTCTCAATTCTATTCCATTTGTCTATCTATCTGTTGTTATACCAGTACCAGGCTGTTCTGACTACTGTGGCAGTATGATAGGTTCTAAAATCAAGTAGTGTGAGGCCTCCCACCCTGTTCTTCTTTTCAAGTAATGCTTTACTTATTCAGGGCCTCTTCCCGTTCCATATGAAGTTGGTGATTCGTTTCTCCATCTCATTAAAAGATGCTGGTAGAATTTGGATTGGGATTGTATTGTATCTGTAGATCGCTTTGGGTAGAATTGACATTTTCACTATGTTGAGTCTACCTGTCCATGAGCAAGGTATGTTTTTCCACTTACACAGGTCACTTTTGGTTTCTTGAGGTAGTTTCTTGTAGTTTTCATTGTATATCTTTTACATCTCTGGTTAGAGTTATTCCTAAGTATTTTATCTTCTTGGGGGCTATTGTAAATGGTATTGATTTGGTGATTTCCTCTTTGAGCTTCTCTGTGTTGGTGTAAAGGAATCCAGCTGATTTTTATATGTTTATTTCGTATCCTGAAACTTTGCTGAAATCTTCTATTAGTTCCAGTAGTTTTCTTATGGATTCTTTGGGGTTTTCTGTGTATAAGATCATATCATCTACAAATAGAGATACTTTGACTTCCTCACTACCAATTTGGATATCCTTTGTTTCTTTTTCTAGCCTGATTGCTCTGGCTAGGACCTCCAGCACAGTGTTGAATAAGAGTGGTGATAAAGGGCATCCTTGTCTGGTTCCTGTTCTCAAGGGGAATGCTTTCAGACTCTCTCCATTTAGGATGATGTTGGCTGTTGACTTTGTATAAATGCCGTTAATTATATTTAGGAGTTTCCCTTCTATTCCTGTTTTGTTGAGAGCTTTTATCATGAATGGGTGTTGGACTTTGTCAAATGCCTTTTTTGCATCCTAAGATCATGTGATTCTTGTCTTTTGTTTTATTTATGTGATGGATTACATTGATTGTTTTTCTAAGTTGAACCATCCTTGCATACCTGGTAGAAATCCCACTTGATCATGATGAATTATTTTTTCGATATGTTGCTGAATTCTATTGGCTAGAATTTTGTTGAGGATTTTTGCATCAATGTTCATGCGGGGTATCGGTCTATAATTTTCTTTTTTTGTGGTATCTTTACCTGGTTTTGGTGTCACAGTTATGCTGGCTTCATAGAATGAGTTTGGGAGTATTCCAGCCTTTTCTATACTCTAAAATACCTTTAGTAGTGGTGTTAACTCTTCTCTGAAAGTTTGGTAGAACTCTCCAGTGAAGCCATC
>NW_004444075.1:3104199-3188443 GCF_000243295.1 Trichechus manatus latirostris
GTGCGTAAATCTTTATTATAGTTGTATTCTCCCGGTGTATTGACCCTTTAATCATTATATAGTGTCCTTCCTTATCCTTTGTGGTGGATTTTACTTCAAAGTCTATTTTGTCAGAGATTAATACTGCCACTCCTGCTCTTTTTTGAGTGTTGTTTGCTCGATATATTTTTTCCATCGTTTGAGTTTTTGTTGGTGTCTTTGAGTCTAAGGTGTGTCTCTTGTAGGCAGCATATAGACAGATCGTGTTTTTTTATGCAATCTGCCACTCTCTGTCTCTTTATTGGTGCATTTAGTCCATTTGCATTCAGCGTTATTATTAATAGGTATGAGTTTAGTGCTGTCATTTTGATGTCTTTTTTGTGTGTTGTTCACACTTTCTTTGTTCCACTGTGCTGAGTCGTTTTTCTTTATATATTTTCTTTTCATCTTTTCATTGTTGATTTTGTGTTTGCTGAGTCTTTATATTTTTCTAGTTTTTTTATTTCGACTTGTAGGATTACCTTAATATTTACCTCTATTTTTCTAAGTTTATACCAAGCTTTTATTTCTTTATATCACCTTGACTTTCTCTCCATATGAAAAATCTCCGTCTACATTTTTTAAGTCCCTCTTTTTTGTCTTAATGTTGTCATCTTTTACATATCGACATCTGTTTCCCAATTTTCAGTGTTTTAGCTTTGATTTACTTTTGTGACTTCCCTATCTGGGTTGATACCTGGTTGCTCTGTCTTGTGTTCTAGTATTGAGTTGTTATCTGATGTTACCGATTTTCTTACCGGAAGACTCCCTTTAGTATTTCTTGAAGTTTTGGTTTGGTTTTTGCAAATTCCCTAAACTTCTGTTTATCTGGAAATGCCCTAATTTCGCCGTCATGTTTGAGAGACAGTTTTCCTGGAGATATAATTCTTGGTTGGCAGTTTTTTTCCTTCAAGGCTTTATATATGTCATCCCATTGCCTTTTTGCCAGCATGATTTCTGCTGAGTAGTCTGAGCTTATTCTTATTGACTCTCCTTTGTAGATGACTTTTCGTTTATCCCTAGCCGCTCTTAAAATTCTCTTTTTGTTTTTGGCAATTTTGAGTGTAGTATGTTGTTGGTGTCTTTCTCTTGGGATCTACCTTATGTGGGTTTCAGTGAGCATCTTGGATAGATATCTTGTCATCTTTAACGATATCAGGGAAGTTTTCTGCCAATAAATCCTCAACAATTCTCTCTTTATTTTCTGTTATCCCCACCTCTTCTGGTACTCCAGTCACTCGTAGGTTATTCCTCTTCATAGAGCCCCACATAATTCTTAGGATTTCTTCATTTTTTTTAAAAATCCTTTTATCTGATTTTTCCTCAGATAAGTTGATGTCAAGTGCTTTATCTTCAGTCTCACTAATTCTGACTTCTCTTGCCTCAGTTTTGCTCCTGTGACTTCCTATTGAGTTGTCTAATTCTGAAATTTTATTGTTAATCTTCTGGAGTTCTGATTGCTGTCTCTCTGTGGATTCTTGCAGCCTGTTAAATTTGTCATTATGCTCTTCTCTAATCTTTTTAATTTCCTCTATTTCATGTTTTGTGTTTTGCTTAATTTCCTTCCTAATTTCTTGAAGAGTTCTGTATATTAATCTTTTGTATTCTGCCTCCGGTAATAGCAAGAAATTTCCTCCTCTGGAAAATTTCTAGATTCTTTATTTTGGGAGCTTGCTGAAGGCATCATGGATTGCCTCTTTATGTGATTTGGTATTGACTGTTTTCTCCGAGCCATCAATAAGTTATTATATTTATTTTATATTTGGTTACTGTGGCCTAGCTTCTTGTTTTGTTTTGATATGCCCAAATAGGCTGTGCATATAAGCTAGTTTGTATTATTGGCACCCTTGAAGCTCTAATGTCCTGTCACCAGATGGTTAGATCTGTTATTAGGTATGTGAGCTCAGGAGTCCTCCCACTCCTGTTTGGATTCAGCTCAGGTGCCCAGGTAGATAGCCACCAAGTGTGTGGTATAGGCTGTCACTTACAGTCCTAGACAGGTATGGGTGATTGGTGTTAGCACAGGCATCTGGCTGCAACAGGGGAACACACTCTGAGCAAGGCAGAGGGCTGATGGCTGCCCCCGAGTGTCCAGGGGGAAGGTGTGTCCCTGTTCCCTAGAGTGCATAGGTGGGTGGGTTTTGCAGCTGGCCTGTGAACACCTAATGTTGTTGTCTGTAAGGACTGGGGGGTGCCTGTTATTAGTGCTGTCATTTTGATGTCTTTTTTTGTGTGTATTGTTCAGTTTCTTTGTTCCACTTTCTGTGCTGAGTCGTTTTTCTTTATGTATTTTCTCTTCATCTTTTTCATTGTTGTTGATTTTGTGTTTGCTGAGTCTTTATATTTTTCTAGTTTTTTTATGGAGCCACCAGTCCTCAGGCCCCTGATGTGGGTAGGTGAGGAGCCTGCTTAATGGGCAGAGCAGTGTCATATGTCAAGAACCTGCCACTTCACAGCTGAAACAGTTAAAATTAGACTTCTGGTATATACCCTGTTGTACTGCAGTAATGACGGCCTGTGCTGTTGAGATGGGCCCACACAAGTCTCTGCAGGGGGAAAAGTGCTCAAAGTCCATGGATCCCTTATGTCTGTGCCTAGGCAAAGGAGCTGTGCCTACCCTGGGTTCCTGGATTAGGGGAGCTGGCAGTTTATTGTTCCCTCTGTTTGTTAATTTGTTCACTCTCCACGGATCCTACTTCGGGCCCAGGGGACTTAGCAATTGCTGAAGCCAGTCCAGGACCCAGTGCAGAGCAGGGAGCGGGGAGGTAAATGGGAGAGAGGTTTTTCCCTGTGGGTTGTTGTTTTTGATCCGTGTGGTAGGCCGTACACAATCACTTATCTTTCGCCAGACCGAGGGCTGCTTCTCACTGGTTCTGGGTGGCCATGTAGACTCTCAGTGTCGGGGTCTCTCCTGGTGTGGAAAACATGCCTCCCAAGTACTGCTGCTTAGCTGCCTCACCGCTCACCCACAAGCTGCTCATGTCTGAAGGGCTCAGGCTCTCGGTGGGTCAGGTCTGGCAACTCCTCGCTGCTTCTGAACCGTGTCTCCTTCCCCCTGCCACTCAGTCCAGTTCCTCAACTCTGCCTTTGATGTTCAGGGCTCCCAGATTGACATATATAATCGAATCACTTGTTGTTTTGGATCTTTGTTGTAAGAGGGTCCACCAGATGCTTCTGACTACTCTGCCATCTTGGCCCCGCCTGATGCTGTGTTCTTCTACATATAGCCCAGCTTCTCGGATTATTTGCTTAGCATACAGATTGAATAAGTACAGTAAAAGGATACAACCCTCACACACACCTTTTCCTGATTTTAAACCACTCAGTATCCCTTTGTTCTTTCTAATGACTGCCTCTTGGTCTATGTACAGGTTCCTCATGAGCACAATTAAACGTTCTGGAATTCCCATTCTTTGCAGTGTTAACCATAATTTGTTATGATCCACACAGTTGAATACCTTTTCATAGTCAATAGAGCATAGGTAAACCATCTTTCTGATATTCTCTGTTTTCAGTCAAGATCCATCTGACGTCAGCAGTGATATCCCTCGTTCCACGCCCTCTTCTGAATCCAGCTTGCATTTCTGGCAGTTACCTGTCAAGGTACTGCTGCAACCATTTTTGAATTATCTTCAGCAAAATTTTACTTGTGTGTAATATTAATGGAGATTAATTTCCACTGTCTGTTGGATCACCTTTCTTTGGAATGGGCCCAAGTGTGGATCTCTTCTAATTGGTTAGCCGGGTAGCTGTCTTCCATATTTCTTGGCATAGACGAATGAGCACTTCCAACATTGCATCCATTTGTTGAAACATCTCAGTTAGTATTCCATCAATTCATGGAGCCTTGCTTTCTGTCATTGTCTTCAGTGCAGCTTGGACTTCTTCCTTCAGTACCATCAGTTCTTGATCAGATGATACCTCCTGAAATAGTTGAACATCCACCAATTCTTTTTGGTACAGTGACTCTATTTTCCTCTACCTTTTTGAATATATAGAGCGCATTTACATATGTCTGTTTTAATGTCTTCATCTGCTTATTCCATCATTTTTGTCATTTAAGGGTTTGGTTCTTTTTGCTGATTTTCTTTCCTTCTTAAAACCAAAAAAAAAAAAAAAAAAAACCCATTGCTGTCGCGTCAATTCCCACGTGTAGCAGCCTTATAAGACAGAATAGAACTGCCCCTTAGGGTTCCTAAGGAGGGGCTGGTGGATTTGAATTGTCGACCTTTTGGTTAGTAGCCGACCTCTTAATCACCACACCACCAGGGCTCCTCTTTCCTTCTTATGGGTTGTATTTTTGTATATTTTTGCATGACCTCTTGATTTTTTATTGTATGTCAGACATTATGACTTTTAGGTTGTTGTTTGCTAGATTTTATGGAGTTTCTTCAAACAGTGTGTAGTTAAGTTACTTGGAATTAGTTGGATTCAAGGCTTGTTTTTAAGCACTGTTCGGGTGGGTCCAGAGCAGCCTTTAGCCTAGGGTTAATTTATTCACACTACAAAGAAGATCTCTTTGTGAGGACTATACCCAATGTGCTGTGTATTAACAAGCTGTTTTCTTGGGGGCTCATGGAAACATAAGCTACTCCTGCTTTGGATGCTCCAGAAATTGTTCTGCCTGTTGTTTTCCTGTGGTTCTTTCCCTCATTTTGGGTGATTTCCTGTTATGTACACTCTAGTACTGAGCCAGTGATTCCAGAGACTCTTTCTGCAGCCCTCTGGAGCTCTCTCTCAGTGCAACTCACTGCCCCACGTATTCTAGCTCCCTTGGCTTCTCTGAGCTGTGATGTTTCCTCAACTCAGTGAGGAGTTACCATTTGAAAACTGCCTTCACACAGTAAGATGAGGCAATGTAGGACTTCCCTTGTTTTTTAACCTTCTCTCTGTATAAGCACAGTCCTGCATTGTGTATTACCTCAAGTCTGAGGACAGTTGTTTCATGTATTTTGTCTATTTTATTAATTGCTTGAGGTGGAAGAGTAAATTTAGTCTTTGCTGCTTCATCTTGATAACAAGAGGAAACCTAGTTCTCTATTCTCACATGCAATTCACTGATTACTACCAAAGTGGAATAATTTTCATCATCTGTTTGTATTTCATTTATAAATTACTTTTTCATGGAAGTTTTTAATTATTAAGTTTGTCCTGTTAGCTTTGATTTATCAAAATCTTTTAAAATTTATATAAAAAACCAGAAACCCATTGCCGTTGAGTTGATACTGTCGAGTCATAGTGACCCTACAGGACAGAGTAGAACTGCCCCATAGGGTTTCTAAGCCTGTAATCTTCACGGAAGCAGACTGCCACATCTTCCTCCCACAGAGTGGCTGGTAGGTTCGAACTGCCAACCTTTCTGTTAGCAGCCAAGCGCTTACCCACTGTGCCACCAGCACTGCTTTTAAATTTATATAGAATAGATTTATATAAATATACCATATTAAGATTATTAACCCACTTTGGTCATAGATGGTATGAATACTTTTCAAATTAGAAACTTGTCTTAACCTTATTTACGGTATGTTTTGTTTTCTTTTACCATACAAAAAGTTTTATTCTTACATAATTAAATTTGTTGATCTTTTCCTGTTTAGTTTCTCACTTTGATTTCACTCAGAGAACTAACTTCTCTGCCTTCTTTATTTTCTTTTAGTAGCTTTATGTATTGTTTTGGATTCAGTTGTTTTTTTTTTTCATTGTACTTTAAATGAAAGTTTACTGTTCAAGTTAGTTTCTCATACAAGAATTTGTACACACATTGTTACGTGACTCTAGTTACTCTCCCTGCGATGTGACTGCACACTCCTCCTTTCTACCCCAGATTTCCTGTGTCCATTCAGCTAACTCCTGTCGCTTTTTGCCTTCTCATCTCACCTCCAGACAGGAGCTGCCCATTTAGTCTCATGTATCTACTTGAGCTAAGAAGCAGTCTCTTCACGAGTATCATTTTATGTCCCATAGTCCAGTGTAATCTTTGTTGCAGAGTTGGCAAGAATGGTTTCAGTTCTGAGCTAACAGAGAGTCCGGGGGCCATGTCTTCGGGGTTCCTCCAGTCTCAGTCAGACCATTAAGTCTGGTGGATTCAATTTTAATGAAATGGAAATTATTTTGATTTTAGGTATGATATGAGATCCAACTTTTTTGTCTAAATGGTTAACTACATAACAAAATAGTATGTGTTAAATAATCTATCCTTCCCTTTATGTAAAAATGCACCTTTATTGTCATTTAATTTTTTAAATATGAAAGTCTGTTTCTGGTGTCTGTTGTTTTCTATTGATCTATCTATTCCTGTATGAGTACCAGACTTTTTTTTATTGTGCTTTAGATGAAGGTTTAAAGAGCAGATTAGTTTCTCATTAAACAATTAATACATACATTGTTCTGTGACATTGGTTGCCAACCCTATGACGTGTCAGCACTCTCTCCTTCTTGACCTTAGGTTCCCCATTTCCATTCATCCAGCCTTCCTGTCCCCTCCTGCCTTCTTGTCCTTGCTTCTGGGCTGGTGTGCCCATTTAGTCTCATTTTCTTTTCTGGGCCTCTCTAATCTTTGGCTGAGGAGTGAACCTCAGTAGTGACTTCAGTGTACTGCGTTAAAAGGGTTTCCGGGGGCCATGCTCTGAAGGTTTCTCCAGTCTCTGTTAGACCGGTAAGTCTGGTCATTTTTTGTGAGTTTGAATTTTTGTTCTACATTTTTATGGAGGTTCTATACTTTTTTGCTTACTGTGGATTTCTAATTTATGTCAATATCATATGTAGCAAGTCCCTCTGTATCGTGATACTTTAGAAAAGTTATATAACCTAATATTTGTTACATGTGAAATAACATGTAACTTATTTCTATGTTCTTAAGAATGATAATAAAGTGAAAATTCATAAATTCAACCTCCCAACTTAAGAACTGGAATAATACTAACACCCCACCTCTATCCGAGTACTTCTCCCTTATTCTTTTCCTCTATCTTATCCTCAGAGGTAACTATTGTACTGAATTTAACATTTATCATTCATTCCTTGGCCTTTTAAAATTATTTTATAAGCATATATACTTCAACATTATATATTGTGAGTTTTGCTTGTTTTCAGTTTTATAAAAATGATTTGTTGCATATAGATTTTTGTAGCTGGTTTTTATTCTATTTTAAAAATTCTTGTGTTTGTTGATATAGCTATAGTAAATATAGTAAATTCATTTTTATTGCTGTATAGTGTTTTAGTATATAAATAATAACACTATCTTTTCTTCTTTGGATGGATCTTTGGGTCGTTTCCAGTTTTGTTTTTGTTTTTTTTTAATTACTATTTAGAACAACACTACTATGAATATTCTTTCATGTTTTTATGGTTTTTTTGGTGCACGTGTATATACCTAGGAATCGAATTGCTGGGTCATAGGAATGCAGGTATTCAGCTTTACAAGTGATTTGCCAAATTGTTTTTCCAAAGCATTTGTATAAATTTATTGCTTTTCCCAGTAGCATATGAGTCCCTATTGATTCACATCCTCTTCATCATTTGGGCAGTGTCAGACAATTTTTTGCCAATTAGTGAGTATAAAATTGTTTTTTGTTGTGGTCTAATTTTTATTTCTCTGTTGAGTATCTTTTCATGTATTTATTTGTAAGTTGGTATTTCACTTCTGCAAAATCTATGACATGGTTTTTACCCTTTTTTTAATTGAGTTGTTTTTTTCCTTATTGATTTCTAAAAAAAAAAAAACCAAACCAAACTATTGCCATCAATTCGATTCCAACTCATAGCAACCCTATAGGACAGAGTAGAACTGCCCCATAGGGTTTCAAAGCCTTTAATCATGGAGGCAGACTGCCACATCCTCCCACAGAGTGGCTGGTAGGTTCGAACTGCTGACCTTTCAGTTAGCAGCCAAGCGCTTAACCATTGCACCATTGATTTCTGGGAGCTCCGTATATCTTCTGGGTACTACTACTTTGTTATGTGTTGCAAATAACTTATCTCAGTTTGTGTCTTCTTTTTTTTTTTTAATTTTTGTACTTTAAGTGAAAGTTTACAATTTAAGTTAGTCTCCCATGCAAAAATTTATGTATTGTTATGTGACCCTAATTGCTTTCCCTGTACTGTGACAGCATACTCCTCCTTTCCACCCCTGATTTCCTGTGTCCATTCAGCCAGCTCCTGACCCTCTCTGCCTTCTCATCTCACCTCCAGACAGGAGCTGCCCATTTAGTCTCATGTATCTACTTGAGCTAAGAAGCACACACTTCATGAGTATCATTTTATGTCCCATAGTCCAGTCTAATGTTTGTCTGAAGAGTTGGCCTTGGGAATGGCTTTAGTTCTGGGTTGACAGAGAGTCCAGGGGCCATGCTTTCTGGGGATACTCTAGTTAAGTCTGGTCTTTTTGCTAGAATTTGACTTCTGTACTGCACTTTTTCTCATGCTCCATTAGGGACTCTCTGTTGTGTTCCCTGTCAGGGTGGTCATTGGTGATAGCCAGATACCATCTAGTTCTTCTGGTCTCAGGCTGATGAAGTCTCTGGTTTATGTGGCCCTTTCTCTTTCTAGGGCTAATACTTTTCCTTGTGACTTTGGTGTTCCTCATTCTCCTTTACTCCAGGTGGGTTGGGACCGGTTGATGCATCTTAGATGGCCGCTCGCTAGCTTTTAAGACCCCAGATGCTACTCATCAAAGTAGAACTCAGAACATTTTTTTAATAACCTTTGTTGTGCCAGTTGACCTAGATGTCCCCTGAAAGCATGGTCCCCAGACCCCCGCCCCTGCTACTCTGTCCCTCGAAGTGTTTGATTGTATTCAGGAAACTTCTTAGCTTTGGGTAGTTCAGTTGTACTGACTTCCCCTGTAGTCTGTGCTGTCCTTCCCTTCACCTAAGGTAATACTTGTTTACTGTCTAGTTAGTGAATAACCCTCACCCTCCCTCTCCACCCTCATAACCATCAAAGAATGTTTTCTTCTGTGTTTAAACCTTTTCTTGAGTTCTTATAATAGTGGTTTTAACAATATTTTTCCTTCTGTGACTGACTAAATTCACTCAGCATAATGACCCTCGGATTCCTCCATGTTATGTTTCATGGATTTATCATTATTCTTTCAAAAAATTATGTTGCTTTGGTTCAGAAAGAGTTGTTTTTTGTATGTAGGTTTTACAAATATTTAGCCACCTTGCTAAATTCTCCTGCCCTGTCTTATGTCTGTACATGCTTGTATGTTTTCTATGTAGAGAGTCATATCACTTGTGAATGACATTTTTTTTGTTCCTTTCCTGTCCTTAAAACATATATTAGATTTTCTTTTCTTACGGTGCTGGATGAGACTTGCAGTAAAGTGTTCAGTAAAAGTTTTGATGCTGGGCTTGCTTGAATGTTCTTGGTTTTAAAGAGAATACTTCTCATATTTCAGCATTAAGAATGATTTTGTCTAGATTTTGGTTATGAAACAAAGTTCTTTACCATTCCTTGTTGGCTGAGAGGTTTTTAATGGATTTTGAATTTTATCAAACACTTTTTCAGCACCCATTAAGATCAAATAGTTTTTAATATGTCTGTGAATGATGTGAAACTATGCTTTCATTCCTGTGATAAATCTTAGTCGTGGTTCATTTGCATTTTTTCTATTCTGGCAGTTCAATTTGATCATGTTTATTTGTGAATTTTTGAGTGAGACTGTCAATTTTTGTTCAAGGTTAGAGTGCGTCTTAGTATAAGTTGGTAAGTGTTCTTTTATTTTCTGCTATTCTCTAGCAGTTTACAAAAGATAAAACTCACCTGAAGACCACCTGGGCCGAGGCTGTTTTTTATGGGAAAGCTTCTATTGATTCAGTTTTTTAAATGGTGGTAAATTCTTCATGTTTCCTATTACTTCTTCAGTCAGTTTTTGTAAGTTAAATTTTTCTCTAGGAATTTTCCATTTTGTCCAGGTTGTAAAATTTATTGGTATGAAATTTTTCATATTATTCTTTTATATTTTAATTTGTGCTTTATCCAAAATCACTAGTATCTTCTGTTTCCAATATTGTTTGTATGAAAGAGCTAACCTTTGGCTTTCATCTTTTCTGTTTTATCCTTGTTCTCTCATTAATTTCTTCCCTTTGTTATTGCTTTCCATGTGCTTTCTCTGGGCATATTCTGTTCTTTTTCTAGCTTCTTAAATTAAAGGCTTATCACCTTCAGTATAGGCATTGAAGTCCATACATTTCCTTTTAAGAATCGTTTTTGCTGCATTTCGGAAGTCCTGACAACTATATAGAAGTCCCTGTGTGGTGCAAATGGTTTGCACTAGACTACTAACCTAAAGGTTGGCAGTTCAGATTCACGCAGCAGTGCCACGGAACAAAGTTCTGGCAATTTGTTTCCATAAAAATTACTGCCAAGAAAACCCTGTGGAACAGCTTTACTCTTTATCACGTGGGTCACCATGAGTCAGAATCTCCTCGATGGCAATGGATTTTTTTTTTAGATGACTATATATAGGATTTTTAATATTACACCTTCTCCTCACTTAACGACTATCTTGTTATCCGACATTTCACATTTACAACATAGTGAAATTCTGCTATCCAACTACTTTGAGCATTAACGACGTACATCTGGCAGTAACAGATGCTGAGGGGGGACGTGAGAATAACGATGGCTATGATGGTTAAGGTTATGTGTCAACTTGGCTGGGCTATGATTCTCAGTGGTTTGGCAGTTATGTAATGATGTAATTTGGCAGGTATGTAAAGATGTAGTCATCCTCCATTTTGTGTTCTCATGTGGTCATCCTTCATTTTTACATAATGCCAATTTCGCATAACAACCTGGTCTTTGGAACCTAACTATGTCAATAAGTAAGGATAGGGTGTATTTTCTTCTAAATGTTTTAAATTTTCATTATGATTTCTTTGACATTTCTTTTAACAAATGTTTTAATGTTTTTATTTTCAAAGTAGAGTGTCTTGTCTTTTCATTATTGCCTAATAACCTAGTTGCTTTGTAGTCAGAGAAATTAGTATGTTTTATGTCAATTTCTTGAAGTTACTTACTTTCTCTCCTAGTTCATAATCAGTTTTTGAGTGCCCCATGTGCTTGTGAAAAATGAATAATGTGCATTCACTAATTGCTGTATACAGGAGATTATATGTATATATGTATGTGTCTGTGAGTACTTTTCACCTATAATATATACATACATATATACATATATAGTTGTTAGTTGCCCTTGAGTTGATTCTGACTCATAGTGGCCCATGTTTCACAGAGTAAAACTGCTCCTTGGGGTTTTCTTGGCTTTAATCTTAGTGGAAATAGATCACCAGGCCTTTTCTTCTGCAGTACCACCAGTGGGTTCAAATTGCCAACCTTTAGGTTAGCCGTCAAGTGCAAAGAGTTTCTGCCACCTAGGATCATACACAGTTTAGATCCCTGGGTTATGAACGTCTGATTTACTACGAACCACTCATGCTTGCCGTTTAATGTTATGTAAATTTGCCCTCACTTTGAAGCGACTGAATCAACCAACCCCTAACCTCTACTCGCAACAAATTCTTCGTCACTGTCACCTTCACTTGCTGCGTGTGCAGCTTTTAAATCATTGGAAAGGCTTTGAGCCTTTTCTTGCACTAAAGTAAGGCTGAATAAGAAATGTATGCGCCTGTTGCAACTTACCTACAAATTGGACTTAAAGACACACGTAGGAATGGATCTCGCTCGTAACCCAGGGACTGCCTGTATATGGTAAAAAAAAGAAGCAAAAAACACCATAAACTCTGTCAAAAAACAAATGACAAACTTGAAAAAATATTTTCAATTCATACAGCTGACAGAGGACTAATTATTTAATATAAAGGTAATAAACTGTCTAGAGAAAAGAAATAGAATGATTCTTATGTATTAGTCTGTAAAATGCACACTAAGATTACAGTGAGATCCCATTTTTCACCTGTCAGATGGGCGAAAATTAAAAGGTTTGCTAACACTGTGTTGGTAAGGATGGGAGAAAATCAGCACTCATACACTGCTGGTAGGACTGGAGGTGGAGTATAGCCTTTATGGAGAGTAATTTGGAAGACACTGTCAAAATTGTAAATGCACATACTCATAAATATATCTCCACAGGAGAAAAATGGCATATACTAAAGGCTATTCATTATAGCATTGCTTATGATAGTAAAATTTTGGAAACATTGAACGTCCCTCAAAAAGGAGAAAAGTTAAATTCATGGTATATCCACCACAGAGAAAACTATGCAACTGTTAAGAAAAATGAAGCAGCTATATATGTCTTAATAAAGGAGCTCCTAGAACATCTTGACACATAAATACTTGTTGACAGTGACTAAATTTTTAAGTGACAAAAGCAAGATCTAAAATACTATTTATAAAATAAATAGTATTTGTTTAAAAAAACATACACATGCACATTATGCAGAGAGTAAAACAGCAAGTATATGCAAAACTTGACTCGTGTTAGCGGAAGATTTAGGTGATGGGAGATGGGGGAGGAGGTAGGAGGCAGAAGCAACAGGGTAGGAAATACCTTTTGGGTACCTTCTGAAATTTGTGACATGTTTTTCAAATAATTAATAATTAACACAAAATACTGTATTTACAGGGATGAAAGTGAACCTGCCCAAATTGAAGATTCAAGTATTGTTAAACCTGATGGTTGGCTGGATGATGAACCAAAATTTATCCCAGATCCTACTGCTGAAAAACCTAATGACTGGTAAACATTGTTCATCTTTAAATGCCAGTTTCAAACATTTCTTACTTGCTATTTTGCTACAAGTTTACATGACTGACAGGAGAGAATCAGGGTCACAATTTTGCTTTCTTTGTTCTCATATCCTAAGGAATGAAGACATGGATGGAGAATGGGAAGCACCTCATATTCCTAATCCAGCATGTCGGGTTGGGTGTGGTGAGTGGAAACCTCCCATGATAGATAACCCCAAATTCAAAGGAGTATGGAGACCTCCAATGATTGATAATCCTAATTACCAGGTAATAACCACTTGTTTCAAACCCATATTAAAGTTAAAATTTTTGTGATGTTTTCTCTTACATATCTAATTAATAAGGTTATATCAAATTTCAGAAGTTAAATTTTAGGTTTGCAGTAGTGTGCCTTGGCTATTTCAGGAGGTCAAAGAAAAGACATCCCAACTAATCTATATTTAAAAAGTGAAGCATTCTTTAATTTTTTGGGTAATAACAAAAACTTGAAGATGAATCAATTCACATTAACTTCTTCTCTAATAACCAATTAATGCTTACTTTGGAAGAAAGTTATATTTTAGAAGTAAATATAAGAAATAAATTCTGATCAAGAGGACTCACATTATACATTTAGTAATTAATTCTCAGACTTAGTTAATGTGCTTATTTTCTGGTATTATTAAAATATGGATTTTTTTTTTTGGCAAATAACACCTTTTGAGAGTTCTTAGCTTTTTATATTAGAAGTTCTTACGTTACCTACTAATTTTGTCTAATTATTCATTGACAGTTTCCAGTATTACATATATGGATATATATATATATATATACAGCTGTATAATCTAATTGCTCACTATAGTTTTTCTTCATAGTATTTATCACAAAATGTTATTAAATGTTTATTTTGGTAGCTTTTTTATTTAATGAATGTCTCCCTGATTCGACTTTAAACACCACATAACACAGAAACAATGTCTGTCTTGATCACTGTATCCCTAATATCTGGCGTAGTACCTGGCACAGAGCAGATATATTTGAGGGTGGAGTGAGTCTTTGATTGACAGTTTAATAACTTAAGATGTAATGGAACTTTTAGGTTGAATAGTTGTGCTGAGGTGCAGCCGTAATTGATTAGTGATGCTTGCCATGGGTATATGTTAAAAGGAGTAACTCCATTTTTGCAATACATTTATCACTTTGACTTAGGAATTTTAATGACATCTTGCCTTGAACAACTTTACTAAATCATAAAAGTTTTTGTTTAAAATAGTATCACTTGTGAAGTTTAGTTACTCAATTTTCTGCATGTGTTACTTTGACTTTTTGCAGTTTCAAAGCAGTATTATTCATCGGGTACGTTGTGTACAGAATGAGAAGAAATTAAGATTTTATTTCCAGTGAATCACTATGAATTAATATCAGTTAAAGTTTTCTGTTTCTTCCCCAGTTAGTACTGCTAATTTTATCCAGCAGTTACTATTACTTGGGTAGCATTTATAATGCAATTATTTCATTTGAAAATGTCTTCAATTTTTTTCTTGCAGGGAATCTGGAGTCCTCGAAAAATTCCTAATCCAGATTATTTTGAAGATGATCATCCATTTCTTCTGACTTCTTTCCGTGCTATTGGTTTAGAGCTTTGGTCCATGACCTCTGATATCTACTTTGACAATTTTATTATCTGTTCAAAAAAGGAAGTAGCAGATCACTGGGCTGCAGATGGTTGGAGCATGAAAATAATGGTAGCAAATGCTAATGAGGTACGGCATTGACCATAGTGGTAGCAATGCAAGTAATACTAATAGGACTTGGTCCTTTTAAAGGTAAATATATGTGCAGTAATTACTAAGTGCCAAGGAAATGCCTATGAATAGATTTGTGTAGACAGAATACTTTATTAGCTATATTATGGTACAGCTTCATTATAAACTATAAGTCCTCATTTTATTCATTAAATTATAAGAGCTTTAATTTAATCCTGTGTCTTACCTCAACAGCCTTTTTGCTGTTTATAGAAGTGACACTGCTTAGTATCTTCATCACCTTGCCAACTCAAGCCTAAGTGGTAAACAGTAATCTATATACTATACCATTAATTTTAACTACTTTTTACTTGAAAGAGTACAGAAAAAATTTAAATTTAATGTTATTGTGTCCGTTTTTTTCCCAAATCTTACGTTATACATATAAGGTAAAGCTAAAATATTTCAGCACACTGCCTCTTGGATAACGTATCTTTAGAATGAATTAATATGAAAAAAGTGTATACTTTACGTTTGCTTTCTTTGGACACTAGCAGAAACCATCAGAAGGGTAGGTAAGGGTCAAGGGACTCTCATTTCGGAACTCTTCTAACTAAAACATTTGGGCGTTTGGAATTTTATTTTAATAAGAGAAACAGTTTCTTTACTGAAGGTCAGGTGTGAAATTTGTTTTAAATGTAAAAAGATAAAGCACAATAATTCTGAGGTATAATTTTATTAATAAGTCCTTTAAAACTGTAGAGTGAGTTTTCAGAGAGTTGTACACTTCTAAATGAACCATATGTGTATCTACAAAGAATAGTTCTAGCCTGAGACCTTGTAAAAAAAGAAAATTGTGATTATTCTTGCTGGTAGTAGTTTCCATTTACATAGTAGCATACCTTCTACAGAGTCTTACTCAGTGATGCATGCTAGTAATTAAAAGGCTTAGACTTTACTAAGTATAAGGTAGGGGAGGGAAGGATATTTTAGCTTTTACAAGTTCATCATGCATTAATGTGAAATGCCTAGGTACAATAAATCTTTTTGTAGGCTCTGTTTCCCAACTGGGGTTGTAAAATATGAATTGCATTTTTCTGCTTATTTCTTCTCTAGCCTGGCGTACTTAAACAGTTAATGGCAGCTGCTGAAGACCGCCCCTGGCTTTGGCTCATTTATCTTGTGACAGCAGGGCTGCCAGTAGTATTAATTACTTCCTTTTGTTGGCCAAGAAAAGTAAAGGTAAAGAAAAAGAATTTCCTTCAACTTTTTTTTTTTTTAATTTCTTAGTGTTTGGGGGTTCTGTGAACTGAGCAAGTGATTCTTAAAAGTAATAAGCTAAATTTTCTAAAAGTTTTTACTGATAATTCACTATGTGTACGTTATCAGTTTTACAAAAAAAAAAAAAAAAACCTGTTTTTATAATAGTGCTTTGTTTTTAGTAAAAATAGCTTCTGTTAAACCACCACAGAAAAAATACGAAGATGCAGAGTATAAAAAAACTGACATAGGTAAACCGCAAACAAAAGGAGCACTAGAGCAAGAAGTGAAGGAAGAGAAAGCAGCCCTGGAGAAACCAGTAGAGTTGGAAGAAGAAAAAAAGCAAAGTGATGGTGAAATTCTTGAAAAAGGTAAGGTGATGATGGCGATTCGTAATGAGGATCCTGGGCATGGCTCATAAAAACAGTATAGTATCTGGTAAACACCAATTGTTGGACTTGCTTGTTGCCAGATTTATGCCATCTGCATCCCCAAGAATATGTGACTGGCAAAGCTGAGTAACAGTCCCTGACTTGGTGTTGTGCCCTGAGCAGTCACCCTCACTTTGCATAGTTTTCTGTCTCCTAAAAATAGAGGTTTAAATATTGGTCAGTTACTTCAGAGCCTAGCAAGTATGAATCCCACGTGCCATAGCATTTTGCAAGGACTTTTCTTGCTTCTAAGAATGTTGAAGATAAAATGGAAGGTATAGATGATGGCCTTTGTAGAAGGCTATTAGGTATAAGGCACTTGATTGCAGCAACCAAATCAACACCCAGTCTTCCAGTGGCTGATATTTATCAGGTAGTTTATCATGTAGGATAAATAATTTCATGTTCTGAAAGGGTTGCTGAATCATATGTCCCCTCCCACCCTATACTAAACTCTTAAAGGTGTTACAACAAACTGAGGCTTTTTGTGGCTCTCCATTGAGACTTCCTTACGCACTCGTAGAAAACCAAACCCGTTGCTGTCAAGTCGATGCCTACTCATAGTGACCCTGTAGGACAGAGAACTGCCCCAGATGGTTTCCAGGGAGCACCTGGTGGAGTCAAACTGCTGACCTTTTGGTTAGCAGCCATAGCTCTTAACCACTACGCCACCAGGGTTTCCAGTGCACATATAGGTAGAAATAAACCTGGTGATACCTGCCGGGTGTAACTCCTAGTCCCAAGCCACGTTCTAGATTGAGTTCTGTACAGTTGATTCTGTTCGAAACATTTTGTTAGTAAATGTGAAGCAGTTGATTTAAAAACCAGACTCAAAAAAAAGTATATACACATATACGCAAACAGGTGTATGTGTGTGTTATCAGGATATCTAAAACAACAGATTCCTTAGGTTGTAAATTCTCAAATCCTTATATTTGTCATGTGTTAATGCTTAGTATATTGATAACACTATTTAGAAGGCATTTATATATAACTTCCACTGGAATATTTAAGTATCAGAAGGGCCTTATAGAAGGCATTTCCACGTACATTACATTGGTCCTACATTACAGATGTGGGAATACACAGGAGATGTAGAGTGGATGGATTGTCAGCTTCATCTTCCCCAGTCGCACCATTTTTGGTAGGGTAGGAGTTCTTACTTTCTGTAACTCGTTGTTGTTAGCTGCCATGGAGTTGGCCCCTGATTCATAGCGACCCCATGCACAGCAGATCTAAATACTGCCTGGTCCTGTGCCATGATCAATTGCAGATTGGACCATTGTAATCTTTAGGGTTTTCATTGGCTGATTTTTAGAAGTAGATCACCAGGCCCTTTCTTTCTAGTCCATCTTTGTCTGGAAGCTCTGTTGAAACCTGTTCAACATCAGAACAACATGTAAGCCTCTGCTGACAGAAGGGTGGTGGCTGTGCATTAGATGCATTGGCTGGAAATTGAACCTGTGTCTCCCTCATGAAAGGCAAGAGTTCTACCACTGAACTACTGATGGCCTCATATACAGCCCCTGTTACTGTTGTTAGGTGCTGTCAAGTTGGCCCCCAACTTATGGAGACCTCATGAACAATGGATCAGACCATTATGATCCGTGGAATTTTCATTGTCTGATTTTTTGGAAATAGGTTGCCAGGCCTTTCTTCCTAGTCTTAGTCTGGAAGCTCTGCTGAAACCTGTCCACCATGGGTAGCTGTGCTGGTATTTGAAGTAGCAGTGGCATGGCTTCCAGCATCACAGCAACATGTAAGGCACCACAGTATAAACTGATAGATGAGCAGTGGTATATTGCTCCTAAAAAAAAGCCCAGTGCCATCAAGTCAATTCCAACTCATACCGACCCTGTAGGACAGAGTAGAACTGCCCCACTGAGTTTCCAAGGAACGCCTGGTGGATTCGAACTGCCAGCCCTTTGGTTAGCAGACATAGCACTTAACCACTACACTACCAGGGTTTCCTGTTGCTCTTAGGGTACACTTAATATCTTAATATCTTTGATAATGGTAGTGACAGAGTTAGAGATTTGGCTAAATGGAATCCAAAGGAAAGTCAGTAACTGAAAAAAAGTATGATAATATACACGGAGAACAATAAATAACACATTTGAGAGTAAAATAGCATACCGAAGAGTAAAAGATTACCAAAAATTAGGGGAAGTATTACCAAGACATGAACACAGGAAAGACTAGATATTCTTTGCTTTTCATATGACATACAGTTACAGTTGATTCCTAATCCTAGGCTTATCTCAGATTTGATGATTTAATTATAAAATATGGCAAAATAATGTTTGTAATTTCAAAAAATCTAACTGAAGGAATTGTTTTTAAATACTAGAATCTAAATCCTTTTATTGTATTTAACAATTTTCAGTAGCAAAATTCTAAATTCATTGAGTCTTTGCTTTTAATAAAATCTATATTCTAGAAGAGAAAGGTGAACCTGAGGAAAAGAGTGAAGAAGAAATTGAAGTCATAGAAGGGCAAGAAGAAGGTAATAAATCAAACAAGTCGGGATCAGAGGATGAGGTAAGCAGCTTTTTCACAGAAAATGAACTAATTTCCATATGTGATTATTATCCATAAAAAATTAATTCAATAAAGACCACAGTCTGGTTTGTAAAGGTTTTCATTTTTTTTTGTCATATTTTCTCCCAGCTTTCGCAAGTTACATATTTCATAAGCCTAAATATTATTTTTAAATGTACCCATAAGGAAGGCAAGAAAATACTATAAATTATTTTAATGCGTAATGAAACTGATTAGAGTTTACAAAATCTAAACAGCCTTATCTGTAAAAATTATGACTTTATCATTAAAATATTCTGTTGAAAGGTAGAATAAACAGACATTTGAATATTTAAAAGGTAACATTGATTATTACAAGACAGTTTCCTTTACAGCTGTTATAAAAACACTCTTACTGTCTCAATATTTTAATGTCACATTGTGAAATATTTCATTCATTGGGTAGTTGTCTGATATGTGTTTTCTCAAATATTTAATAAACTGATCTTTCTCCATTAACTTCATATGTTTACCCCTTTTTGCATCATGATAAAAAAAGGAACTTTCCAAAATGCCATTTTTCAGTCAGTTATTATGGAACCAGAAATCATTCAAGGTATAATTCAGAACCAAAGCTCTCTTTTTTTACCCAGTATATATAAAAAACCTGTTTTCTGTACTTCTCTGTTGTTACTAGATACTCTTGAGTTGATTTTCGACTCATAGCAATCCCGTGTGACAGAGTAGAACTGCCCATAAGGTTTTCTAGGCTGTAATCTTTTATGGGAGCAGATTATCAGGTCTTTCTCTTGCAGAGCCGCTGGGTGGGTTCAAACCACCAACCTTTTGGTTAGCAGCAGAGGGCTTTTAACCTAGGTGCCTTATATTTCTGTAGATACAGCTTTTTAAGATCTGTATAGTCTTATCCACAGAGTCACCATCTTAACCACTCTAATTACTTAGTGTGAAGTATAATAGAAGTACAGTTCTGTCTGGTCTCTGCACATGATGAAATAAACTACCTTTCTTTCTCTTTTATTGTTCAGTTGCTTTCTAAAGCTTATTCAGTACACATACCTGGGTCACTGATCATAAGTGCCCTATGTGTTTTTAAAGAGGCTTTGGGGACGTTACCTGTATGAATATCCATATTAGGGGGACCAAGGGAAGCTAACTTCTTCCAGAGCTGAGTTTTAAACAGTAACTATTTCAGCAGTCACTCTCTTAATACTTCCAATCATTGACTTGTACTCTGTATTCTAGTTATGTTTTGTTTCACAAAACATTTTGTGTTCCTTTAAAAATACCTTAATTCCATCTGCCAGTCTTTGAGCTCTCTTACATATTTTTGTCGGTAAGCTAAAGTAAACCAGTTCTTTCCACAGTATAACCTTGAGAAATAATTGTAACTTTCTTATGTATAATATTATATAATACCTTCATTTTTTTGTCCCATGAGTTTAAACTAAATTACATGCAAATTGCTTATTCTGGAGGAATAAGAAAGAAGACAAACCATAAATTCATGTTTCCTTTCCCTGTCTCCTGATTTTTGTGTAGTATATGTTACTTGGAAAGAACTCTGTAAAACCATTTCCAGCAATTTATTACCTTCAGAAATATTGCGATGAATAGTCAGTGCTCAAACACCCCACTTTGAAAATGAAGATATCATATAACCATTAGTTAATAATGACAATGAGATTGTCATGAAATAAAATCTAGAATTGACTTAATAGTATCCCTTTTCAGATGCTTATTTAATAAGCAGGGTTATTCTAAAAATGCAGCCTCAGCAAAGGAAAATACATCAATGTATACACACATTTATGATCAGCTGCATAAAGTAAAGAACTATATATAACATAGCATTTGATTGTTAGAACATGTATCTTGGAGGATTAGATATATATTGCTTACAGCTCTCTACTAGTTACCCAGTGTACTAAAATAAAAATTTTCATAATTCTTTTTCCTAGATGAAAGAAGCAGATGAGAGCACGGGATCTGGAGATGGGCCAGTAAAGTCAGTACGCAAAAGAAGAGTACGAAAGGACTAAACTATATCCAAGTGTTTTTAACCCTGAGAGAGATACTTGGCATTCTAAACTCAGAGTGCCAGAACTGAACTTGAATCAATCTCTATGTCCCATCTCTAATATCTAACATTGTTATTCTTTCAAATATTTATTTTAGTCTTTCAGGGAAAAAAAAAGCTAACTCTGAGGTTACTTGATCTTTGAATTTAGAATAAAAGAAAAATGGCAAGTTACATATCAGATTTAAGAGATTAATATCATTAGAAGTTACACAGTTTTAATAGTTTGGAGTTAGTTTTGGTTTGTACAGAGCAAAATAATATGCAGTAGCCTCACTGCTGTTGGAAAAATCAGATGTTGGAATTTCCACTTAAACAGCTGTACTACAACGTAACTGGTGGTTCTGTAATAAAAATGAAAGTGTTCTGTTGTACAGAGCTAAATGCAATAAAGTTTATGTACAGTTGTTTGATTCTATCAGCAATTGAAAGTGTTGTATGTAACCCACATTTACCTAGTTCGTGTCAAATTATAGATGTGGTTGGTTCTTCACTTAAATATTCCTTTAAAGAGGGGCTTTGTTGACAGACAAATCAACAGAACAGAAAGGTCTTTGTGCCATTCATAGAATCACTGGTTAATAGTGCAGCATATTTTACATTTGGATGCAAAGATAATAGGTTTATCAAAAAACAAGTGTACAGAATTTTTTTCAAGCTTTTATATTGTTTTATGCCAGAATGGCTTACCCCATTCACAAAACGGCTTATATGTACATTGCTCTTGAAAATAAAATTTAAATATATTTTTTCTTAAATTTCAGCCTTTTTAGCAGATAAATTATTATAGAGAAAGCTTTAAATTGTTTTACTTGATCATCGAGAAAGACCACTTGTCATCGAGTTGACTCCAATTCATTGTGACCCCATGAGTATCAGAGTAGAACTGTGCTCCGCAGGGTTTCGATGGCTGATTTTTCAAAAAGTAGATTGCCAGGCCTTTCTTCTGAGGCACCTCTGGGTAGACTGAAACCTCCAACCTTTTGGTTAACTGCTGAGCACTGAACCATTTGTACCATCCAGGGTTAAGAGAGTCTAATGACTAATAGATATCAGTCATCATGCCTTTGTAGTTTTATCTTGCTTTTTTCCTGACAAAGTCAAATCTATTTTAAGTCTGTTGTCTCATCTAGCCTTACAGTTGCCTCTGAGGTAAATAGGAGCATCTATTACTACTGCTCCTCTTTTTAAAGCAGTTATCAAAAGTCACAGAACTAATTTAAAAGGGAGCCATGTCATTCCACTTAAAAAATTTTATTTAAGAACTTTTTATGTTTGGCTAACAACTTTTAGGCCCTTTGGAAGGTGACCTAAGTCTTTTAGACCACAGAAAACTACTTTAATACTGATTATCTAGAGAACTTTAGTTAGGTAAGAGTCTTGATTTCTTCATAGATGTATACATCCCATCCTTGGGCAACCCCAGGTACATATCCCATACAGCCTCCTCCCCAGCAGTGCATTTAGAGGAGAATGAGCCTCTAGCTTCCCCTTTTACTAAAGGAGCGCTAGCAGCCAGGAACACTGTTCACTCCTTATTTTAGAGAGTGTGTTGAAAATGAAATTAAATGCTTTATTCCATTGCTGTATTCTGAACTTTCATAAATTGGTGGTGGCAAACCTTGATACATAGTTTAGCCATAACTTTGTATTTATTTATACAAACTAACTTAACACATTTTGCAAGGACTCCCTCTCTTGCTTTGTATTTAGAATGTTCAAATGAACTAGATATAATGAATCATTCTAGATGAGAACGTTTCTGAAAGTAACTACGCAGGAGATAAATCATTTCTTAATTTTATGGAAACTTTGGCTGACAGGTGTCTTGTATGTGGAAATTTTTTCTAAAGTTTTTTTCTTTAATTTTTTGGTTGCAGGTTCATTTTAGTTTTAACAAACTTCATGAACTTTCAGTGGTAAAATTTGAGCAACCAGTTTTGCCAGGTCATTGTTAATTGCCCCCTCTGTGGATGTACTGTGGCTGACAGGTTTAACCAAAACTTAAATGCTAAGTAATGTGTACTAGATCCATGTAGTAGAAAAAGCCTGGGGAGATATCTATCTATATACATATATATCTCCATTTGTCTTTCTAAGATATCAAGTCTTTCTTAATAACCAAATGACTTTCTCCTTTTACTACCCTAATCTAACATTATTGTTTAAAAGGACTTAAATTTTATTCTTTAATAAAGGAGGAAAATAAGTGTATTTTGCTTTTCTTTATTTTAGTTGGCCTTTTTAGAGGCTTTTTAAACTTGACCAGGCTAAAGCAACTTACCTTTTCTTGATTATTTTTTTAAGGTAGCCCCGCTTCCATTTATAATTTCTCTAAAAAGATACCACTTTTACTAGGATTAGCAGTCTTTTTGAGATGTCAGTCCCACTTCTGGGGGAGAGATAGGATGGAACTGCTTATGTACTAAAATTAACCACTAGCAGTGAATTTAATATACCTAGAAATTTAGAATAGTAGTCCAAAAATGATTTTGTATCCAGTATGAAACTATTCAGAATAGTTAAAACAAATATAATCTAGGCAGTTTTTTGGATTCTTTTTTCAATATTGACTGTGTTTTAACCTCAGCAAGATTTAGAGATAAAATATCAAATGGCTACTTAAATCTTTTGTATAAATGGTTAAAACATAATAGTATTTCTACATACATTTAAATGATTTCTTCTCAAATTATAGCTCCAGTTCATTTCCATAGTGTGACAACTGTGAGGAATTTAGGAAATTAAATTATTCCTAATCTGATAGTTGAGTTGAAGGGGTGGTAGGAGAGAAAATACATTTGGAGTTTGATCCTAGAGATCCAGACACAGGGGAGAGTAAGGGTAGTTTTAGAGAAGATGGGCAGCAGGATAATTGGAAAAGGATTTTTTAACACCTAGCGTAGTACCTTAAGCATTTTATATTTGTTAAATAAATACAGTATACATTCTTAGTAAAATTTGGGGGTATTCTCAGGTTTAATAACACAGGAGAAAGACTTGGTGATCTGCTCCCATAAAGATTAAAGCCTAGAAAACCCTATGAGGCAGTTCTCCTCTGTCACATGGGGTCACCAAGAGTCAAAATTGCCTCATCAACACCTGACAACAACAATAACAGATTAGACATATAATAAGGAGTCATCTGTATACAGTTTAAAACAGGATAAATATACAGTTGGTTGTAATGTATTACTTTAGTTTCTGTCATCACTCAACACCTCCACTCACCCCATTAAGAGACGAATTAGGTCCTAAGGCCAACATGAAGGAGCCCTGGTGGTGCAGTGGTTAAGCACTGGGCTGCTAATCAAAAGGTCAGTGGTTCGAACCCACTGGCTGCTCCTCGGGAGGAAGATGGGCAGTCTGCTTCCGTAAAGATTACAGCCTTGGAAACCCTATGGGGCAGTTCTACTCTGTCCTATAGGGTCACTATGAGTCAGAATGGACAGTAACGGTGGAAGGCCAGCATAATCAAAGTCCTTGTTACAGCAGATTTGCTTGTAAATACCCTTAACCTGTAGGATTTAACTGAAATAAACTAGCTTGTTTTTCTGATAGAGTAGCTAAGAGGGAATTAACTCATTTTCTTTCAGTTCTTAAACATCCTTTCCTATAATCACATCTTCCGTTCTTTCAGGATTACAGGTGGTTTTAACAACTAAAGTTATCTGTGGATCTCAGCTGGTAATAATTTTGGTTCTATCAGTGTTGAAGAAACACCTGATGTCAACCGCCAGAGGGTGTTAACTCAGGATAGGGGAAAACAAAACTACCGGGGACAGGAAGAAAACCTTCTACAGAATCAACATCAGTTTTGTTTTGCTTTGGACTACAAAACTAATTTTAGATTTTATAATTCACCTCACGAACAGAGCTGCGACGTTATAAACTACTTGGAACTACATACTTACATGATTTTGCTTACTTTTCTACATTTTTGTTGCTACAGGTACAATTCCAAAACAAAAAGCTCCGAAAAAAAGTTTTTTTTATCAGTTTGGCACCAGAGTTCAGTTGTCAGCCCCACCTGACCTCACCTGACAGGCTGTTTATTGTCTATTTAGTATTAATATTCATATACTTTCACTGCTGAAATGTTAATATATTTGATTGCAGGTACTGCCTCAAACCATATTGGTATATGAGTCCTAATACTTTATGAAATCAAAAAAGTCTAAATTCTAAAACATCTGGCCCCAAGAGTTCCAGATAAGGGATTGTGTATCTGTAGTTCCTTACTCTAAGTAAATTCAGACAAAGGGAATATAAAGGGAAGAGGATGGATGGAATGGCAGTAGGTGTCCATATTGGTCCCTACTGGGGAAGCTTGGAAAAAAAGAAGATGCTGATTTTCCTACCAGTCACCATTCCACCAGCATTTAGAGCTAGGAAGCTGGACACAGTCCCTGTGTGCACTGTTTTATCACCTGTGCTTCTAATATAGTGTTCAATATTCTGAAATGAGGTGCTCCCATAAAACCAAAAGTGTGTGGCATTGACATTCACGTGGCCTATGGGTAGGACATATATTTCAGATATTTTGTCATCCTCTAAGCCAATAGTTCTAGGGGTGGCAGTTGGAAAAAAGTCAAAATGTTTAATGAATTGGTTACTCCTTGATGCTTTTGGAGGAGCCCTGGTGGCACAATGGTTAAAGCACTCAGCTGCTAACTGAAAGGTCGATAGTTCGAACCTACCAGCCACTGTGTAGGAGAAAGAAGTAGTTGTCTGCTTTCATAAAGATTACAGCCTAGGAAACTCTATAGGGCAGTTCTACTCTGCCCTGTAGGGTTGTTATGAATTGGAATTAACTAGAGGGCAACAGGTTTGGTTTTGGTGCTTTTAGCAAGGTATCACAAAAAAGAACTGACCAGTTTCCAAGGAGAGATGGAAGGGAATAGAGAAGTTCAAATATTAGGAACCTCACAGGGTTAGAAAAGTCAATTGCTTCTGTATCCTGAATAGCAGGAAAGGCTCAAAATTGTTTTATTTTGAGGGTGTGGGAGATAGAACGGGAAAACCAATTCAGATTCCTCTGTCAAATGTTAAGCAAAAAAAAAGGGACCTAGCCCTATGGCAATAGTGTGAGTGTATTATTCCCTGAGCAGTCATTTTCAGTTGGCCTCAACGTAGCCTCCGGTTTTAGAGAGGCAGGAGCCTGTGAAGAAGGAAAGAAATAAAAGACACTTTAAGAATTTGGCCTAGTGAAGAGTTTAGTTGTGGTTCCCAGCACTTGGAACTAGAAGCATATAGACAAAAAAACCTGACTTTTTTGAAGGAATTTTTCCACGAAAGAAACACGAGCTTAAAACGATGGGCACCAAACACGTGGATTATTTTCACAACTCCCATGTAGGGAACACGCCCCAACCTCCACTTCAGATGTAGCAATAAGGGAAATGGATAAGAAATAACTTCCCAGAGAGAGGAACTGTGGAGGGCAATGGCCAAGGGCGTCCCTGCCAGAGATCAGAATGAGGGTCTAACCCAGAACTTCCCCACTGTTAGGACAGAGTCTTTAGAGGGCCTCCCTAGAAATAGTCCATAATTGCTTTGAATCAGTGTTTCACTTTCTTCCATTTTCCACATTGGGAGTTTTTATTGTGGTCATCATCTCCACTGTTTCACCACTACATACGAGCAGGGGCAAGGATTTGTTGCTGTCGAGTCAAATCCGACCCATGGCAACCGCACGTGTGCAGAATAGACTTGCTCCATAGGGTTTTCAAGGCTGTGACCTTTCAGAAGCAGACACCAGGTCTGTCTAACAAGGTGCCTCTAGGTGGGTTTGAACTGCCAACCTTTCAAATAGTAGTCAAGCACTTAACCGTTTTCACCACCCAGGGATCGATCAGTTTAGAAATCGTCAGACTGTTAAGTAGCCACATCAGTTGACGGACCTTGATAAAGATCCTGGACTTTGAAGTGAATCAGTAACTGGATGAGGAGGGGGTTAGTCATCCAGTGCGTAACCATCTGCCACCCCAAGACTCCTGCATATTAGAATGGCGACTTGTGACTTGGAAGCCGTGTATTGAAAATGGCAAGGCCATCCTCAACCCGAGCCCCTGAACGCCTGCATTGAAAAAAACCTGCCAGCTGCAGTGCTCGCCTTGGAACCATCAGTTGGGAGACAAACTACATTATTTTATATTCTTTATTATCAGGTCTCAGTACAGTAGCTTGTGTGCTGTCGAGCTGATTCTGACTCATAGCGGTCCTACAGAACAGAATAGCACCACCCCATAGGGTTTCCTAGGCTGTAATCTTCACTGGAGAAGATCGCCAGGTATTTTCTCTTGCAGAGCCACTGGGGATTTGAACCGCCAACCTTTGCCTTTCAGTTAGCAGCACTTAACCATTGAGCCACCATGGCTCCTTAAAGTAGCTTGGCTTAACCTAAAAAGTACAACCCCCTTTACCCTGGAGGTAGAGCCCTGGTGGTGAAGTAGGTAAGACCTCAGCTGCTAACCAAAATGTCAGCAGTTCAAATCCATCAACCGCTCCTTGGAAACCCTATGGGGCAGTTCTACTCTGTCCTATAGGGTCACTATGAGTCAGAATCGATTCTACGGCAACAGGTTTGGTTTTTTTCGAGTTTTTACGCTGGAGATCTTGGTTTCCTTTTTCTTTGAATGTTTTGCTTTTATTTTTAAAATTAATGTGTAATACCCAGCAATATTTGTTTTAATAAAAACAGTATTGCCCTAAACACACAGTAACACGCATACTTAAGACCGGCTATTTATCCTGTGGCTATGAACAACCCTGGACATGCCACTACATACCCCAGTTACCCAGGCAATCATATCAAAACACACAATCTCTGAAACGGCTTTTTATTAAACAGCAAAGCAGAATTGCAACACAATTTTTAAATGTTTGTAAATTAGGTCACAAGAGGGATGCCGAATGTTTGCAGTATGACTAGTATGTATTCATACAGCTAAAGTCATTTAACAAATCGTACTTATACCAATACAATCATAAGATTACATGATTAAAAGTAGTCCAAATCTAATAACCATAAACTGTATTAGTGGATCTCTCTTCCTCCCTTTTAACATTACTTCTGATAGATTCCCTTTTAAAATGGAACCTACAACTGAATTTTAAAAAACTGTTTAGTAAAAGGATGCCTAGAACTCTATAGTCAGATTTACAGATAATTCTGGAAGAAGTGGTGAGATAAAAGACTGAGGAAGATTATCGATTAGTACACATGAAAAACTTTCCCATTTTCTTCATGATTCTGATACTAATAAACTCTTAAGGGTTTCTGCAAAAGACAATCTTCTGGGTGCTATAAATAAACCTTAAGAGCCCAAACTCTTTGTAACTGCTGTCTTCCAGATGTGGTTTACATTAAGATTAAAAAAAAAACATTGCCATCAAGTCGATTCCGACTCATAGCGACCCTATTGGACAGAGTAGAACTGCCCCATAGGGTTTCCAAGGAGCACCTGGTGGATTCGAACTGCAGACCTTTTAGTTAGCAGTCGTAGCTCTTAACCACCATGCCCCAGGGTTTCCTACACTAAGATAGTCAGACTTAATCCACTTTCATATATGTTAACCCAGTGAGACCTAATCTGCGGAGATGACAACACAAATTTGGAACGAAAACATTTGGAGTTGGTTACTACTGTTTACCAAATATTTTTCCCAGCGTATTTCCATTTTACCCAAGATTTCCTATTTTAAACACACACAACCAGAGCCCATTTTTTTTTCAGATACCAAGTTGGTCATTTTGTGTAGAAGGAAGTATTGAATAACAAATTTTCCCAATTTGAAAATTCATAGTTTCAAGGAACAATCTTCATTTTTATAGCCTGTTTTCAATGTATTAAAAGAAAAATCAACAGTCCTATCTTATTACTAAATGTAACCTGTGACAGGCCTTAGCTGAGAAAGTTATTTTAAGTTTCAACAATGAGTTCAGGTTATTCATAAATGATTAACTTTTAAAATTACTTTTACAAATATGAAACCAACATTTTTCTTCCTAAGAGGAACGGGAATGGGAAAGAAGAGGCAAATGGAAAAGAGGCACAAGATGGTGGACAGGGAACATACAAAGCTGTGCATTCCGTACATGATTTTGGTCACTTTCACAACATGGTAGTTACTTTCTTGTATCATCTTTTACTACGCTTACAATAAAAAACACTGCTAAACTAAAATCAAAGCAAATCTGATAAAACATTTTCAAGT
The DNA here is from genome assembly GCF_000243295.1 of Trichechus manatus latirostris. Taxonomy (NCBI): domain Eukaryota; kingdom Metazoa; phylum Chordata; class Mammalia; order Sirenia; family Trichechidae; genus Trichechus; species Trichechus manatus. Next base: position 3,133,191 of record NW_004444075.1, read on the forward strand.
TTTCATAAATATATGCAATTCTAATTATAAAGTACATTTGCACATTTTCATAGACTAACATAATACACAAACTCAGAGAAGTCTCTTGTTATGCTCTTAGTGCTCTAGATCTGCCATTATCTTCGTAAATATTCAGTGAAGCCACAAACAAAAGTACTGTAACTTTTGGAATCTATCCAGGTTTTAAAGAAAAAAAAACCAGCAGCAATTCCATAAAACACAGAGGAGATCAACCCTTATTTTCTTTTGCTTTTTGTGTCAGTTGTTTGAAAAACACTAGAAGCTGACATGAGGTTTTCTATATATTGTCCAAGAACTTGGTTTTCTGATTTTAGCTTCAGATTTTCTTCCTTAACTGCATCAACTCTTGCAGACAGATCTATATTTAAAAAAAAAAGTTCATTAACAGTAAAATAATGGCAATGACTTCATATTATCAAATGTTTTTTACAATTCATTCTTCAGGGAGATACCAAAACCCTTAAATTTTGTTTTTAAATTAAGACTGCTATAGCAAAGTTAAGGTAAACGAAGTAAACTGAGTGCAAATCAGACAATTTCTAAAAACAGTTTTTGGCAAGTTGAATGTATTTCACATTAAACTAAACGTTACTCTTTGTAAACAGCATTTATGTTGAGTAGTTAACTCAGTTTTTTAAAAAAGAACACTTGTTTTTAAAACATGAATTCTGGGCTTTACTATAAATGTTTAAGAAAATGTATAGGTGAACACAACGGATTTCATAAACTGGATATAGGCAGTCAGCTTCCAAGCAACTAATCATTTTGTATTTTTATAAGCCAGAAATTAAAGAGGCACAGTTCCTGATAATCAAATTAAAAAATTACCTCTATTCATTCATTTCCCAAATATGTACTGAGTACCCTCTAAGAGCCAGGCCCTGTTCTAGATGCTGAAGGTTCAACAGTGAACAAGAAAGGCCACTGCCCTCACAGAGCTTACGTTCTAACATGCATGCATGTGTGCATACAGGGGTTGCACAGTGCAGGTCAGGAGCAGGCATTAAACAAGTAAATATGTAGCATACTGTGATGAGTGGGTCTGGAGAAAAGGCAAGGAGGGTAAGAGTGATAGTGGAAGGGAAGTTGTTCTTTTATACAGTATAGTCAGGGATAGCTTTTCTGATAAGGGGAGTTTGACCAGAGACCTAAATGAAGTGAGGGAATTGAGGCATGTAGATATGCAGATGACTAAGGGAAGAAGATTCAGGCAGGGGGAACAGCAACTGCGAAGGCCCTGAATAGAAGCATTGTTGGCACCTTGAAGGAACAGCAAGGAGGTAAGTGTGTCTGAGGTGGAATTTATGAGGGAGAGAGTGACAAGACCCTGAACAGTAACAGAGAAGTCAAAGATGTCGGCCCATGGAAGAACTTTGGCTGTTATTAACTCTGTGTAAATGGGAAGCCACTGGAGGGTTCTGAGTGCCATGATCTGCTTACTCTGGCTCCAAAAAACCCCAAAACACAGCTTCTTAATTTCATTAAAAAAAGATGTTTCAGTGACAGTATTAATTTTATACAAGACATTTAGAAAATGAAAAAACTCAGATTAATTCCCTTTTAATCTCTATGAGGTTAATACATTATTTTAATATAAGCTTTATTAATGTGGACTTTAGTAATACAATGCAAAGGCTTAAAAACAGGCTCTCGTGTACAAAACAGCATTATGTCAGTTATTGAAAGAAAAACAAGAGAGACCTTAAAGAGGTCTCTTGCTGAACCATCTCTCTTCTTTAAAAACACCAGCCAACACCACAGGCAGGAGGGAGGAGCAGGAAAAAACTCTTGAGGTGGACTTTGAAGTTCACACTTTAAAAAATTGTGTATATTAACATAAAAGTTAGCAACAGAAATGCTGATTTCAATTAATGGGATGTCACTCACGAAAACCACAAAATGCAAGCTCACCTTCAAGTGTGTGTTGGAGTTCTAACACTTGATTAATAAGTCGTGTTTTTTCCTCCAGTTCCACCTGATTTTCAGCATCAACTGCTGTAATAAAAAGAGGTTCAAATTTATTGTTAACATTAGGTACCTTTTGTGTAGCTTAGTGCTTAAAAATCTGCAAGATGCTTTATATTATCTTACTTATACAAAAGCTTTTGTGAAGTAAAAAAAGTATATTCCCACATTGCAGATGAGGACACCAAGGCAGACGAGTTCCAAAATCTCACAGTTAAGTTACATGAAAGGGGCTTTAGATCCTTTCTAGAACTAGACAGAATATAAATAAATTAGCCAAGATACAAGTCTAATAATTGCCTCTCTGTTCTTTCCATTGCAAAATCACCCACAAAACCAGGAATGCACCAGAAGGAAATGAAAAACCTACCATCCATGTCAGCATTCATCATCCTGGGTAACAAACTTTTGGGCCTTGGATATAAAATTATTGATGAATGGTCTGCAATGGGGAAAAAATTAGAAATATAAACACATATAGCAACACAAATGCTTTTTCAAAAGACGATTTAATTAAATTATGTGACCTAATAGGCTCCTTATCACATGCTTTACTGTTTCTAAGAATAAAATAAATATCCAACAGCAATCAACCCAAAACCAAATGCACTGCCACTGAGTAGATTCCAACTCATAGCAACCCTATAGGACAGAGCAGAACTGTCCCATAGGGTTCCCAAGACTGTAATCTTTACAGAAGCAGACTGCCACGTCTTTCTCCCTCGGGTAGCTGGTGGGTTTGAACCGCTGACCTTCCGGTTAGCAGCTGAGCACTTCAACCACTGCACCACCAGGGCTCTTTATCCACTAGCAAAGGTATGTATAAATAATTTACAAAGAAAAGTATGTTAATAAACAATAGAATATGTTGAGTTCCTCGGTAATAAAAAAAAATAATAATAAAATGAGTTACCACTGTACATATATTAGGAGCCCTGGTGGCGCAAGGGTTAAGAGCTACACTAACCAAAAGGTTGGCAGTTCAAATCCACCAGCCACTCCTTGGAAACCCTATGGGGCAGTTCTATTCTGTCCTATAGGGTCGCTATGAGTCGGAATCGACTCAACAGCAACGGCTTTGGTTTGGTTTGGTACATCTATTAAATTGTTTTTTAAAAAGGCAAGAGAATGATTAATACTAGTAAGGTTTTAGAAAAACAAATACACAGATATTGGATACAAATTTTAAATACGTATTCTTTTTGGAAAGCAGAAATAATAAGATTCATAAAAACATTTAAATCTCTTCTACCAAGTAATTTTACTCTTGGAAATTTAGCCTAAGGACAATTACAATAAAGGAAAAAGTGACATACATAAAAATGTTCAAATCAACCTTATTTACAACCCAATACATTGGAAACAACATAACTGTCCATTCAGATTCTGCTAAATTATAATTGTAATTTCTAATGGAGTGGCTACTAAAAATAATCATCATGACTACAACAACATGCAAGAATGTTTATGAAACTGTGTATTTACTGATGTAAATTATGTAAAAGATGCATAAACATGGATAAGAAAAACACAGCAAAATGAAAAAGTTCTTATATTAAAGATGAAGACCAATCTTTTTCAAAATACTCTTCATCATTAAAGTATTGTTTTACATACACTATTTACCAAAAAAACCAAACCCGTTGCTGTCCAGTCAATTCAAAAGAAAAATACTATGTATCTAAAACACTAATATGAAATAAATGAAAGTTTTCTACATGTCACCTCTTGGTTATAGTTAAACCAAAACAGATTAATTGCATTGTAAATAAGTAAAATATTAACATACCATTGTTTGGATAAAAGGCTCCGAAATATCAGACCACAAAATTCCTGGGAAACATGTTCTGCTCTACTGATAACATTCATTTCACCTTCAAAGTGCTCAAAATACATTAAATAATGCTACCAGACTACTACCAAAAACAGATCTGTTAACTAATCTACTACACTGAAGCAACCTAGACCTGTTTTGTCTATGGTGTTATTCTTTCAACAAGTATTTACTGAGTACCTACTACACCCTAGGTATTATTTTTCCATATGCTAAACAGTGAAACCCAGACCTACTGAGCAAGGATATCTGTATACTAGAAACTAGAATCGCGACCACTCATCCGGCATTACAGCTGCTCTCTCCCACTTCTTTTTCATACGGTTCTGTGTACTTCAAAAATAGTATATCTTAGTATATCCATGTAAATCCAAATAGACTGACTGGTACACATTCTTTCAAAAGTTCTCTTTTTTTGCTAAGTTATTCAACTGATTCTGGTATTTGAAGATCACACTTGGAAAATTATTCCTCTCCATTCAATCTCTTATATTAGAAGAGGAAGAATGTTAGCAGAGAAGACTTGATTTGACATTTCCCTCAGAGATGCACATTTCTAACAAGGCCCAGTCACCCTCACTTTTCACACCATTTCAACCACTGATCTGGCTGAAGGAGGGCTGGGAGAGATGGCAGAGGCAACAGTCACAATCAAAAGTAACTTCAGGAGGACTCAGCCACCGTGGACTGCAACTTGCTCATTTCCCCTGTACAGCTAACTTTTGATAAAAAGAGCTTAGCGTTTCTAATATCCTGGGTTTTTTTTAAAGAATACAGCTGAAACAATTTTCATAATAGCTGAGAAGAATTTTAAGGTATACAAGCCAAAGCAACAGATAATCATGAAATCAAATACAAGTGATTTTGAAATCAGATATAGTATGGGGATGGGATATATTTATTTTGGTTATGTTTCTTTCTAACATTAAAATTAAACCAAAAAGTATTCTACAAATGCACAAGTGTTTCAGACCGATCATTTCAGAGAATAAAGAAAAAGAAGCCAGGTTCTGAAATTCTGGCCACATTGTTTGGCTCAAACAGAAAATCTATACATAGCTTATCAACAGTTTGACTTCATCTGACATAAAAAAGATGAAAAAAAAAGAGCAGAAACAAGGGAGAAGAGGCCTTTAGGAAAAACTGCTCTAAGAAAAACACAGTTGGGATTGACAGGACAAAGGCAGGGCCACCAGGACAGTCCTACAGGCTATACCACACAACCTAGGCAGCACCATTCACATCATACATAGTCTGTGCAAAAGATGCAACCAAGGGTCGTACAATGCAAAACCTGCCCACCTGTATATCCCAGCCCCGTGCAAAAGGCTTTACTTTTTAATAAAGTGGACCAGAGCATTACCTGCTGCCTCTCCACAACAAGAAGTAGCAATTTTCTCCTACTGAGATGTAAGTAAATAGAATGACCTCAAAAACTGTACTACTGTGTATATTCAAAGTATTTCAGTAGATTTTAGAGTAACAAGCTGACATATACTGGGATCAAAAGGTTTGTTGAGATCTCTGTGTCAAAGTATTTTAGGCGTGGATTTTATTTTCTTTCAAAATAGAATCAATCCTTAAACTGCAAGGTATAACCTAAAATATTACCACACACTACCACAGCACCACATCATAATTATGTACTCAATACAAGACTGATTTTTCCGACTATAAAATCCTTCTTTACCTATACTTGCTATCAATCAATCCAATTCCATGTCAAATGTGCTCTTATGAGTTCATTTTAAACTCTTCTCATTCCTACACATACATGGAAATCTGATATGAAAAGAGAGACAATCTAATCCAAAGCACCTCAAGTGTCACAACACTGAAACAAATGCAGGGTGCTGAGGCTCCGCTCAGTCCAAGCCGGATCTATCCAGCCTGCTCCTGCCTTAGCTCTGAAATGGACATGAGTCTCTGAGATACTTCAACTTTAATCCAAGCCTAGGTCAGATCTCACAAAATTTCTCAAAAATCACAGTAAATGTGGGTGCCTATCCTCATCCAATCTTGGTCAGTAGAAGAGAATCCAGAATTATTTTGATAATTTAAGTCCAGGAACCAGACAGAAGGTCAAGAACAAGGATCAGGAGGTATAGAAAGCATTAGGACAAGATCCATTTAATTAAATAAATAATCTTTTCTGTGCCCACACACCTAACTGTGACCAAAGACTATCATCTGAACCAAATATACCTCTACATCTCTAATAGTATCACAACATCCCTCTTTTTCAAGAGGAAGTTTAGCACAGTGAATAGGAACATGAACTTTGCCTGAATTCAAATCCTACCTCTGCCATTTATAAGCTCTGAAACCCCAGATAAGGTTAACATCTCAGCCTCAGTTTCTTTATCTGTAAAGGGGGAAAAATAACAGAATGTACCTAGTGCGGGTGTTGTGAGAATTTAATGAGTTGATACACAAATACACTTGGAACAGTATCTGTACATACTGCATTTTTCTGCAAATAACATGCCCACACATACAACTTGCATAGCGCGCCTAGGAAAATAATGTGTTGGCAAAAAAAGGTATAATGCAATTGTTATTTGCATAAAAATATGGTAGTAGGTATTCAATAAATGTTATTATTTTCCCTACCTTTTAGCTTAAACAATTCAGGCCACACAAAGAGCTTTGGAAAAATCATCTGTCTAGCTGCTTCATTTTACAAATAAAGAAACCAAGGCCGAAGATGAGAATGGTTTACCCAAGATCACAGAACTAATTATCAACAGAGCAAAGACTACAGCCAATGTCCCAGTTGAGTTTTTCCACCATTCCATCACAGCTATGCTCACACATTAGGCTTGAAGTTTTGAGACTTTTCCTTGATATGTGCCCAGCCTAAACCACCAAACTTTTCTGCATCTGAAACAGATATTCATCTATAATCTACCATCATCTGTCATCTATTTACTAAGGGACTAGTAAAACTACTGAAATATCTTTGTGCATTAATGTACTAAATGCTTTAGCTATATTATGTCATCAAATCCACAGAACATTGCAACTTACAGTCATGGACACTAAATCTCAGAAAGGCTAGATATCTTGTCTCAGGTTTCACAGCCAATGTCTGTACCAAGAATCTGAGCCCAGGTCTAACTTCAAAGTCCCTGCTTTTTCCATTAAATAATGGAAGAAACTTTAATATGGCCCTAATCAAAGTTTATGGAGCTCTGGTGGCACAATGACTAAGCACTAGGCTGCTAACTGAAAGGTGGGTGATCTGAACCCACCCAGCGGCTCTGCGGGAGAAAGACCTGGAGATCCCCTTCTGTAAAGATTATTGTTGTTAGGTGCTACTGAGTTGTTTTTGACTCATAGTGACCTCATGTAACAGTAGAACTGCCTCATAGAGTTTTCCAGGCTGTAATCTTTACAGGAGCAAATCACCAGGCCTTCCTCCCACCAAGGGCTGGTGGGTATGAACTGCCAACCTTTTGGTAGCACTTAACCTTTGAGCTATAAAAATCACAGCCAAGAAAACCCTATGGGGTAGTTCTGCTGTGTCACATGGGGTTGCTAAGAGTCGAAAACGACTCAACGTCACCCCACAACAACAACAAAGTTTGCCAAATATTCTGCAACCCCTGATGCCAAAGACAAATTTCATTCCCTTTAAGCTGCACCGACTTTGCTCAAGATTCACTCAAACTCAATGTTTTAACTTGGTTCTGGTTAGATAAATGCCGTTGCAAATTCCACAAGATCAAGAAATTGACCAAATCAAGATCTGAACTCAAGATAGATCCCCAGAGAGGGGCTAGCTATGTTGAGTTTTGTCAGTGAGGAGCACAGGCACAAGGATATATAGGCATAGCTATAGGTCCTCAGGAGAGAGACCCGGTTGGGAACACCTGGCATATCTTAATGTCGTTATGTCATAGTACTAGTGAGACTGATACATTGAATAACAGAAGCCTTCCTTGCCTTAAGCAGCCTTTTCTTCCCCAATCCTTAACACACACACACATACACCCCAAACTTGTTCAGCAGGACTCTTGAGAGAAGCCAATGGTAAAACAAACCCGGGTGCTGCTGTCAGCGCCTGGAAAGGTCCGAGCACTCAATACGGCTCACTCGTCTGTCTCTCCGCCTCGCCCTCCTCTTCCCCCGCTACTCCCCAACCCGGGATCTCGGCACCGTAGCTAGGGCAAGTCTCACCCAAACGCCCCTCCCACGGTCCCATTCCAGGGCGGGGGGCTTGGGCAGCGGCCTCCCCCAAGACAGCGGGAGAAGGCGGCAGGGTGTCTGCGTCTGAGGCCAGGGCAGTCCCGCCCCACATGAACCCCTGGGGCCGACAACTAGGAGATGAGAAAAGGAAGGTGGCCGAGGGCATCTGCAGGCAGCCAGGCCTCGCCGCCCACCCACCCACTGCCCAGCCCAAGGCCGCTCTCCCGGCCCTCGTGCACCGCCCGCCCGCGTCCCGCCCGCCCCGCCCTCCGGCCCTCGCCGGCACCGAGACCGCAATTCCAGTCGCCCTAGCCCGGGGCAGCCCTTACCTGCCGTAAGAGGCGCCCGGAGGAGGAGGGATTGGGAGGATGCCTCAGGCCCGGACACTTGGACCAACTGACACCGGCAGCTCCGCCTCCTCCGCCCACGGAGCGTGCGCTAAGAGAAAAGTCCCGCCTCGACCCGGCCAACTGCCAGCCAATCCTCACTCGGAATGTACGCCTGCGCACTAGCCGACTGGCGCCCCAACCCTCCTCTCTCAAAACACCCGATCTATCTTTTGCCGTAACAGAAAGGACACTGTCATCCAATCAGGATTGAGGTATTTGTGGGCGGGGAAAGAGTGGGCGTGTCCTAGAAGAGCAATAGCCAATGAAGGTACGGAGGCGAAGTTCAGCGTGTGAAAGCCAGTCCAGGCGAGGCAGCTGTTTAGTCTCAGCCGGAGTTTGAAAATTGGGGTAAGAAATTGCGAACGCATAATCCTGGCTGTTGTCAGGAAGGAGGTCGGTATAGCCAAACGCTAGGCGAGGGAAAAATCATTCAAATTTAAGAAAAGGGCATTAGTGGACTGAAGAGAGAAAGAAAGCCAACACAGTATTTTTGTTCCTCAATTCTAAAAGCAGACTTTCCCTTTTTTTTATTTCCCAAATCGGAATGCTCATAAAGTGTACGTCTAGTGGAATGTTCTCCCTTCCTCCCTCAAACTATTATTAAATCTATATAGTGCGCCTGACAATGATATTTTAGAATTGAGAAAATACCTCAATAGCACTTTGGTATAGTGCTTTTGCTCACCTCATCCCATTTGACCCTCACAGCAACCCAAGAAAGAAACTGAAGCTTAGAGAAAAATAAATTTCTTGCTCAAGGTCAAACCTTCAGTACAAATGCTATATGCCAGGTTTTGGGATGAAAATGTGGTCTTGCTTGACACTGTTCATAGATATCTAGCACTTGGCACGTAGCAGCATCCTGCTTGTTGTGACACCAGCAGAGATACGTGTTTTGATTTTGGCACGTACATTCTCAGCTGTAGGGGTTAGCCTTATGTCTACCTGTTTCTTTACATTTTACTTCTGTCACAATTTGCTGGCATATAGCCTTAATCCTTTTAAGGGCTACACTGAAAAAAGAAAACTCTTCCATTCAGTGTCTGAGAGCTGTATGTTTGGCTGGAACTGCAATGCACAGCTTGAGGAAATTTGCTAGAATGCGATGCAGGAGATAAATAAATGGAAAATAAGAAAAGTCTAACATTAGTCTAACAGAAATGCCAAAAAGAGAAACCAGAGAGAATTGCGCAGGGTTCAAAGAATTTTCCAGGACTGGTGGAATATTTAAATCCTCAGATTCAAGAAGCACTTATTGTTGAGCAAGATTAATGTGAAGATTTCCATATGTAGACACATCGTGGTGAAACTGCAGAACACCAAAAACCAAGAGAAACTATTAAAAGCAACTCTTAAAACACGTGGTATTGACACAAGGATCAACAAACAGGAAACTGGGAAAGAAGGCGCCTGTAAGTATACAATAAATGTGTCTGATACAGAATAAGTGTTGGTAAGGATGTGGGGAAGCAGAACTATTGTTGCTATTGGGAGTGTAAATTGGTACAATAACTTTGTTCATTGGCCATAGAAAAGATAAATTATGATGAAAAGCTCAACTGTGTCAAATACTGTTGATCTGTTAAGTAAGATCAGGACTGAGAACTGACCCCAAAAATTTCTTTTTGGTCATGGCACTATCAAAGTCAAGTTTTTACTTGTTTAGGTGCTTTTTGCTTGTTATTTATTTCTAATTTTATTGTACTTTTGTCTAAGGAATATATGCCTTTATTTATTTGCACTGACAATCAGTGTCCTAGAAAATTATTATGAAAGAATTGAAAGGCAAATTAATTTACCATTTCCTGCTTTTTATTTCCTTCCAAGTCGAAGAATTGGATTCATGTAGATACTCCTCCAGCACTGCTGCTCCTTTCTAGTCTCCTTTTCTCCTTAACTGCATAATATTTATATGTCAGAGAATGGAAGGGCTGAGTCCACAGACCTCTTCTCTATTCATACTCACTATGTAACCTTATCCAATCATTGAATGGCATTAATCACCATGTATATGCTGTCACCTCTATCATTTATATCTCCAACATGGATCTTCCACTTAGGCCCTAGACTAGTATAGCTAACTGCCTCCTCAACATCCCACTTGTGTCTCTCCTAGGCATGCCAAACACAATGATTTAAAAAAACAAACTTATTATTCCATACACATACCCCAAACCTGCTTTTCTCACAATCTTCTTTATCTCAGTAAATGGCAACCCTATCTTTCCAGTTGCTTAGACCAAACACCTTGGCATAATCCTTGACTCTTCTTTCTCTCATATACCGCATCCAATTCAACAGTAAGCCCTGCTGATGCTGGAAAGTATATCCAAAATTTGACAATCACTCACCATCTCCACTCCATACACTCTGGTCCAAGCCACTATTCTCTTTGGGATCTGGGTTACTGAAATAGTTTTCTGACTCCTCTCCCTGCCACTACCCGCTCCAGGCTATTCTCCACACAGTAACAAGAGTGATCTTTTAATGTAGTGTGCCAAGTAACACCCACTTAGTCTCAGGATGCAGAAAGCTGCCAATGAATGTCGTTCCCAACTTAACAATGAGAAAACAGCCGGATAACCTACAAAAATTAATAACGTTTAAATTAGCAGCATCAATTTAATGTGAAAATGGTGATGTTTTGGTGAAACTGCATTTTCACTCACAAAATGAACAGGTTGCTGACGGCCAGAGTTCAATATGCCTATACTGGGAGCCATTCTCCTATCACTTTTTCCTACATGAATTATTATAAAACCTTCCAGCAACAGTGCTATGTACCAGGATAACTTTTGGCCAGATTATCAGGAATCTGGGACACTGAGCCCCTAAATTCCATGGAATTACTCCTGCTGATAAAACCAGCCTTCTTAACTCCCATCTGAACAGATTACTTTATCATTTTCTGCTAAGCCATCCTCCCAAGTAAAACCATTATCCCTTCCACCCCATCTAAGGAGATTAACCCAGCTGTGCCTGAAGAGTCTTTGTCTGTGATATTACCTGGGGCAGCTCCTGGGTGTTTTCTGAGGCATCACCTGAGGCACATGCCATACAAGACTTTGCTAAATGTCCCCAGGACCCATCACCACCACCTGTTTTTTGCTTCTAGACCTATAACTAGACTTAAGGCCCAGTGAGCCCCAAATAGTGAAGTATAAAGTGTGACCCAGGAGGAAGTACATTACACTCCAAAAGAACCTCTTGATTTTTCTAATATATGCAAACAGAAATCTGGGGAGTAGGTGTGGGAATGGCTACTAAGGGTGTGGGATAATGGTATAAGGAACATAAAGTTGGATCAGTCTGAGTTTATTGATATGGGCCCACTAAGAACAGATTCTTCATTCAGTGTTTTAGCTTGAGAAGTTAGAAAAGGATCTAATACATGTAGTTTATTTGGTTGGTTCACTGAAGCATGGATTACATGATGGCCTACACTAAATCAAGTTGAAGTGCCAGACTTGCCTTGGTATACTGTAGAAAAAGGTATCCAAAGGCTTAGGGAAATTGGCATGTTAGAGTGGATCTATCAGGTTAAACCCACAGACCCACACATAGAGTGCCCAGAGGACACATCTTTTACCACGACGAGGAACAAATTTGTGAAGGGATCGCCAGCATCCCTGAATACTGCTGTGATTGCTATTTTATGTAACTCAGATTTGACAGTGGGCACTGCCCTAACTGTATTAAGACATCTAACTACAATGGGGCTGATTGCACCCTGTGGTGGTAGGGCCCAAGTGGCTGCAGTCAATCAACAAAGATGAGATGGGTGTGGTTACCTAATGGACAGTGGAGTCAAAACAGTAATCAGAATAGTCTGACTCGAATGGACTTATGGCATTGGCTACTTAGTCAAGGTGTCCCTAGGAATGAAATAGATGGGAAATCTACTAAATATTAATATGTACAAGCGGGAGAATTCTAGGTCAAGTGAAAGGCAGTCTAACTCGAATTGCCATAATAGAGAGTTGCAGCCCCTCAGTCAATTCCCAGACCTTAGCCAGTTTATAAATCCATAACCCCTTGAATGGAGGGAAGGCACATCTACTTGAGGAAGAACCCGACTACACAGCCAAAAAATTTTACTGTTAATCTTTCACCCAGCCTTCTCCAAAGGGATCTATGGCCTTTTATGAAATGAATCAGACTTTTTGGGGATTACTAACTCTAAACTGACGCTAATTCCAGAAGACCCAAAACATCACTGTGGCCCACCAGTCACAATAGGGGCCTATTGAGGTCAGATTATTAATGGAGTCTTAGCTTCGGTCTGTCTCGAAGTGGGTCTAGTGAATCCCTGAGCCCATCCTGTAGTGATTTCCACAGTTCCAGAATGCATACTTGGAATAGATACAACAAATGGAAGAACCTCCACACTGAATCCCTGAAATGTAGAGTAAGGACTATTATTGTAGGAAAAGCCAAGCAGAAGCCATTAGAACTACCCCTACCTAGGAAAATAGAAAACCAAAGCAACACCATCTTCCCGGAGAGATTGCAGAGATTACTGCCACCATCAAGGACTTGAAGGAACCCTGGTGGTTCCCAGTTAAAGCACTCAGCTGCTAACCTAAATGTCAGTGGTCTGAACCCACCAGCCACTCCATGGGAGAAAGATGTGGCAGTCTGCTTCCATAAAGATAACAGCCTTGGAAACCCTATGGGGCAGTTCTACTCTGTCCTGTAGGGTCACTATGAGTCATAATTGACTCGATGGTAGTGATGGTATCAAGGATTTGAAGAATGCAGAGTGGTGATACCCCCCACATCTCCATTCAATTCACCTATTTGCCCTGTGCAAAAAAAAAAACAAAAAAAAAAAACAAATGAATCTTGGAGAATAACAGTGGATTATCATAAACTTAACCAGGTGGTGACTCCAATTGCAGCTGCTGTTCCAGATGTGGTTTCATTGCTTGAGAAAATTAATACATCTCCTGGTACCTGGTATGCAGCTATTAATCTGGCTAATGCCTTTTTCTCTATTCTGGTTTTGAAGAAACACCAGAAACAGTTTGCCTTCAACTGGCATGGCCAGCAATACACCTTCACTATCCTACCTCAAAGTATATCACCTCTCCAGCCCTATGTCATAATTTAGTCCAAGGGACCTTGATCACCTTTCACTTCCACAGACATCACACTGGTCTATTACATTGATGCATTATACTGATTGGACATAGTAAGGAAGAAGTATCAATGACTCTAGACTTACTGTTAAGACATTTGTGTACTACAGGGTGGGAAATTAATCTGACTAAAATTCAGGCCCTTTCCACCCCAGTGAAATTTCTAGGAGTCCAGTGGTATGGGGCATGTTGAGATATTCCTTCTAAAGTGAAGAATAATTAGTTACATCTGGTCCCTTCTATAACTACAAAGGAAGCACAACACCTGATGGGCCTCTTTGGCTTTTGGAGGCAACATATTCCTCATTTGGGTGTGCTACTCCAGCCTATTTATCAAGTGACTTGAAAAGCTGCTAGTTTTGAGTAGGGACCAGAACAAGGGAAGGCTCTGCAACTAGTTCAGGCTACCATGCAAGCCACTCTGCCACTTGATCTGGCTGATCCAATGGTTCTTGAAGTGTCAGTGGCAGATAGAGATGCTGTTTGGAGTCTTTGGCAGGCCCCTACTGGTGAAGCACAGCTCAGACCCTTAGAATTTTGGAGCAAAGCTCTGTCATCCTCTGGAAATAATTTCTCTCATTTTGAGAAACAGTGTTTGGCTTGTTACTGGGCCGTAGTAGAGACTGATCACTTAACCATGGGCCACCAAGTCACCATGCAGCTTGAGCTGCCTATCATGAACTGGGTGTTGTCTGACCCACAGAGTCATGAAGTCAGACGTACACAGCAGCACTTCATCATTAAATGGAAGTGGTATATACGAGATTGGGCTCAAGCAGGACGTGAAGACACAAGTAAGTTACATGAGGGTGTGGCTCAAATGTCCATGGTGCCAATTTGTCACATTACCTTCTCTGTCCCAGTCTGTACCTAAGACCTCATGGAGTGTTCCTTAAGATCAGTTGATGGAGGAAGAGAAAACTCATGCCCAGTGTACAGATGGTTCTACAAGATATATAGGCACCACTTAATAGTGGACAGGAGCAGCACCATAGCCCCTTTCTGGGACCTCCCTGAAGGATAGTGGTGAAAGGAAATTCTCCCAATGGGCAGAACTTCGAACAGTGCACTTGGTTGTTCACTTTGCTTGAAAGGAAAAATGGCCAGATGTGATTGTATACTGATTCATGGGCTGCAGCCATTGGCTTGATTGGGTGGTCAGGGACTTGTAAGGAACATAATTGGAAAATTGGTGACAAGGAGGTATGGGGAAGAGGTATGTGGATAGAACTCTCTGAATGGTCCAAAGAAGTGAAGGTATTTGTGTCTCATGTGAATGCAGAGGAGGATTTTAACAATCAAGGGGATAGGATGGTGCATTCTGTGGAAACCACTCATCCTAATTTTCCCAGCCACTCCCATCATTGCCCAACAGGCTCGGAAACAAAGTGGCCGTGGTGGCAGGGATGGAGGTTATACATGGACACAGCAACATGGATTTCCAATCACCAAGGCCAACTTGGCTACAGCCACTGCTGAGTGCCCAATCTGTGAGCAGCAGAGACCAACACTGAGTCCCCAATATGGCACCATCCCTTGCAGTGATCAGCCAGCAACCTGGTGGCAGATTGATTACATTGGACTGCTTCCATCATGGAAAGGGCAGTGTTTTGTTCTTACTGGGATAGACACTTACTCTGTATATGGATTTGCCTTCCCTGCACACAGTGCTTATGCCAAATTTACCATCCATGGACTTACAGAATGCCTTACCTACCATCATGTTTTTGCACACAGCATTGCCTTGGATCATGGGACTCACTTCACAGTAAATGAAGTGTTTCAATTGACCCATGCTCATGGAATTCACTGGTCTTACCATGTTCCCCATCATCTTGAAGCAGCTGGCTTGATAGAACGATGGAATCCCTTCTAAACACACAATTACAGCACCAGCTAGGTGACAATGTCTTGCAGGCTTGGGGCAATTTTCTCCAGGAGGCTGTATATGTTCTAAACCAGCATCCAATATATGGTGCTGTTTCTCCCATAGCCAGGATTCATGGGTCCAGCAATCAAGGGGTGGAAATGGGAGTGGCACCATTCATTATTATCCCTAGTGATCCACTTGCAAAATTTTGCTTTCTGTCCCCATGACCCTATGCTCTGCAGTCTAGAGAGCTTAGTTCCAAAGGGAGGAATGCTCCTACCTGGAGACATATCACTGATTCCATTGAACTGGAAGCTAAGAATGCCTCCTGGCCACTATGGGCTTCTTATGACTCTGGATCAACAGGCAAAGAAGGGAGTTACCATATTGGCTGGTGTGATTGATCCTGATTACCAAGAGGAAATTGGATTGATATTACCTAAGGGAGGTGTCATGGATTGAATTATGTCCTCCAAAAAATATATGTATCAATTTGACTAGGCCATGATTCCCAGTATTTTGTGGTTGTCCTCCATTTTGTGATTGTAATTTTATGTTAAAGAGGATTAGGGTGAGATTATAACACCACCGTTACTAAGGTCACATCCCTGATCCAATGTAAAGGGAGTTTCTCTGGGGTGTGGGTTGCACCACCTTTTATGTTACAAGAGATAAAAGGAAAGGGAAGCAAGCAGAGAGTTAGGGACCTCACACCACCAAGAAAGCAGTGCCAGGAGCAGACCATGTCCTTTGAACCCAAGATTCCTGTGCAGAGAAGCTCCTAGTCTGGGGTAAGATTGATGAGAAGGCCGACAGAGAGAGAAAGCCTTCCCCTGGAACTGACACCCTGAATTTAGACTTTCAGCCTACTTTTCTGTAAGGAAATAAACTTCTCTTTGTTAAAGCCATCCATTTGTGGTATTTCTGTTAGAGCAGTACTAGATTACTAAGACAGGAGGTAAAGAAGAGTATGTCTGAAATGCAGGAGACCCCTTAGGGTGTCTCTTAGTACTACCGTGCCCTGTGATCAAAGTCAATGAAAAACTACAGCAACCCAATTCCAACATGACTACTTATGGCCCAGACCCTTCAAGAATGAAGGTTTGGGTCATCCCAGCAGGCAAAGAACCACAACCAGCTGAGGTGTTTGCTGAGGGCAAAGGGAATACTGAATGGGTGGTGGAAGAAGGTAGTGCTAAATACCTGCTATGACCATGTGATCAGTTGCAGAAACAAGGACTGTAATTGTTAAAAGTATTTTCCCTTGTTTTATAATATGTGTATGTGTGTGTGATTATATATATAGCAAATATTTTTGTTTTCTTCTCTCCCTTATCCCATTACTTATAAAATATAAGATGTAAACAGGCTAGTGTGTTTTTGGTTGTGTGCGTGTTAGTCGTATAATGTTAGGTACCAAGTATGACTTTATAATTATCTTTATTTAGAGATTATGTATAGTTTAAGGAGATGTGTGCAGGTGCCAGGTTGGCAAGGGGTGAAATATGATGGTTAATGTTATATGTCAACTTGATTAGATTTTGATTCTCAGTGGTTATTATGGATTGAATTGTATCCCCCAAAAATGTGTGTCACCTTGGTTAGGCTATGATTTCTAGTATTGCGTTATTAGCCTCCATTTTGTGATCTGATGTAATTTTCTTATGTGTTGTAAATCCTAATCTCTGCCTGTGGTTAATGAGGCAAGATTAGGTTATGTTAAAGAGGATTAGAGTGGGATGCAACACCTTTACTCAGGTCACAGCCCTTATCCGATGTAAGGGGGTTTTCCCTGGGGTGTGGCCTGCATCACCTCTTATCTTACAAGAGATAAAAGGAGAGAGAAGCAAGCAGAGAGAGAGGGACCTCATACCACCAAGAAAGAAGTGCCAGGAGCAGAGCATGTCCTTTGGACCTGGGGTCCCTGTGCTGAAAAGCTGCTAGACCAGGGGAAGATTGATGACAAGGACCCTCCCCCAGAACCGACAGAGAGAGAAAGCCTTCCCTGGGAGCTGGTACCCCGAATTCAGACTCCTAGCCTCCTAAACTGTGAGAGAATAAATTTCTGTTTGTTAAAGCCATCCACTTTCTGTTATAGCAGCACTAGATAACTAAGGCAGTGGTTTAGCCAACATTGGACTGATTGTTTTTCTGTAAGTAATATAATGTAATCACCTCCATGATGTGCTCTGATGTGATCAGCCAATCAATTTTAAGGGGAGTTTTCTCAGGGGTGTGGCCTGCATACAATATATATGGATTTTCTGGCAAAGCTCACCGGCTTTTGCTCTGGATCCTGCATCTGAGTTGTCATCCTCTACCCTCCAGTTCATTGGACCTGAGCCAGCAGCCTTCCGCCTGACCTGCAGGTCTTAGGATTTGCCCCTACAACCCCGTGAGCCAGCAATCTTCTGCTTGACCTGCCAGCTTTGGGTTCATCAGCCCCTGTAGCCATGTGAGTCAGGAGAAGCCTCCAGCCTGACTCCTGACCCATGGATTTGGGACTTGCCAGCCTTCACAACCACACAAAGCATTTCCTTGAGATAAATCTCTCCATATATATCTACATACATACACTTAACTGGTTTGTCTCCTATAGAGAACCCAGCCTAAGACAGCCACGAAACATTCCCTTCTTCTGAATCAGATAAACATTCATATTCAAAATGAAACCACTGTAATTGCATAGAAATATTTGTAAGATGATCATCCATGTGATTCATAATATGCACATATTAATGATTGGATACAACAATTGAAATAAAAGCACAAAATTATTTTTTTTTCATAGAGAATGAGAGATCTCCAAATTGAAAAATACTGTTACAAAGTAATGTATTACATGGGGAAGAAATGATGAGTAAAAAATTGAAAACTTTCCAGATCATTTTGATGTTCCAGTCTGACATACTCATCGTACATATAAAAACTTCAATCTTGTCTTAAGTAATTAGAGAGTTCTAAACATTCTGTGGATATTTTAAAGTGAAATATGTTAAATGTAGGCATTTTGATAACTTTCAAGTGTAACCAGGTGTGTTCTCTGATACTTTAAGCTCATTAATTTGCAAAATTTCTTTCATCTCATTCCTAAATAAGAACTCATGTTTTCTTTTTTTACTTATTTTTTTTTCTCTTGAAAGGTTATTGAATTCATTGGAGAATGAGCACTGTCCTGAATTTGGTGAGTAAAGAATGTATCCCACTCGTTGAAACTTGTTTTCAAAACTAGAGTTAATACTATACCATACTACTATGTGGTAAATTAAAGTTGTTATCGTACACTTTTCTTAAGATTATAAGATAATAGTCTTAAGATCATAATCAATAGTTGGCTAATTTAATCAGAGTCATTTTCATTCATTTGTTCAATATATAGATGGAAAGGTAAGAAATTGCTAGTGTATTTTTGATGGGTTTCTCAAACAAGAATTGAGGAGGAATTCAGGGTCTCTATGGAGTCATGCTTTTAACTTTATGACAAAAATGAAAATAAGTATGAATGACTCTATGCAGTCTTGATGCATATTTTTCTCTGGACTAAACTAGTATTTTCCCCAAGATTGGTGCTTATACCTCTGGATGTACATGATGAGCTTTTAAAAATAGTTATATATTTATTTTAATGTAATAGAAAATTATGAAGAAGACGCATAACCTTCAATTCACAGATGTAATGCTTAGAATAAAGCTAAGTTCAAAAAAAGATTTTAATTAAATGATAGTACAGGTGGTGGAAAGATGTGGCAAAAATTGCAATGTTGGTATGCTGATGACTGGTTTGGAAAATCCTTATTTATTGACAGCGCAACAAGCGTTGGTTTGAGGAAGAAGAAACCTGGGTTCTAATTCTGGCTCAACCTATATTTGTTCATTCAATTCTTTACTCATTTACTCATTGATAAGTTTCATTTCTATTATAAGCCAGATACTGTAGGGCATCCAAAAATTAGTAAAATTATCCATAAGATTGTGGGAGATGAGTCACTTTACTATAGGCCCCATTTCCTTAAAATGAGGGCTTGACATAGCATTATTCCGCTTCTCTAACATCATAAAATTGAGGACTTTACCAAATAATACCAAAACAAAAACAAAACAAACAAACAAAAAAAAAACCCGTTGCCATCAAGTCAGTTCTGACTTATAGTTGACCCTCTAGAACAGAGTAGAACAGCCAGAAGCCGACTGCCATATCTTTCTACCACAGAGCAGCTGGTGAGTTCAAACCACCGACAGCCAAACACTTGACCATTGTGCCACCAGGGCTGCTTGTAACACTACCACTGAGTTCTAGTGTATCATTCTTCTTATTTAACAGTCAACCTTTGAGGGTTTGATTGTGTCCAACCCTCTAGCTCTTAGCATCATGCCTGGCATAGGTTCTCAAAGCATGTTTCCCGAGTGAGTTATCTATGAGCCACTCCATTCCAGCTTTTATGGTTTGTGATTCTGTGATCTTCTATACACTAATCTACCATTATCAATCATTTCAGCTGGGTACATGTTCCACTGAAATTTTATAAAATAATCTGCCTTTACAGTCACGACTAATCATTAGGGACCTGGAAGCATAAAGGGGATTCTGTTTCAATAAGATATAAGGTCATTATTTAAAGGGCATAGGAGTCAGAGTTACGGCAATGACTAACGTTTTATAAAACAATGCACAGGAGTTGCTAGCAAGGCTCTAAAATGCTAGGCTGCTAATGGATTTTTTTAATTTCAACACATAAGCATAATCCTCATAGTTTTCTGTTTCCCTGGTAACATTTGTGCTAAAAATAATCAACTTGGGAGAGTTATTCTGTCAGGGTTTATCAAGATCTGGTGTTTTACGGTACTTAAAAAAAAAGTTGCAGTTCAGTGGATTACAACTCATGACAACCCCACATGTATTAGAGTAGACCTGTGCTCCATAGGGTTTTCAATGGCTAATTTTTCAGAAGCAGATCACCAGGACTTTCTTCTGAAGTTCCTCTGGGTGGACGGGAAACTCTAACCTTTTGGTTAGCCACCAGGTGTGTTAACAATTCACACCACCCAGGGGCTCCTTTACGCTACTTACAAGCTGACAAGTTAGCCTGCTACTGTTCCATGAATGTTGGCAGAAGACATGAGATGACTGGATCAAAGACTATTAAGATTTACCAGCAGCATGAGCTTCGTGCTGGTTTGTATCTGTTAACCCCAAGTCCCACAGGGTTAATGTGGAGGGCTCAGATAGATGCCTGCACACACACTGGGTTGCACTACAGGAGATAAACACTGAGCTTGGGTAATCTATTGCTTTCATAGCAAGCAGAAGCAAGCTTACTTTTTGTCCAGGGGGAAGCATTATCTTATCCCTTAAAGTTATTTACTGCAAACACACTGTTATGGATTGCATTGTGTCCCTCCAAAATGTGTGTCAACTTGGCTAGGCCATGATTCCCAGTACTGTGTGATTGTCCACCATCTGATGTGGTTATCATATGTGTTGTAAATCCTAACTTCTATGATGTTAATGGCGCAGGATTAGAGGCAGTTATGTTAATGAGGCAGGACTCAATCTACAGGATTAGGTTGTATCTTGAATCAATCTCTTTTGAGATATAAAAGAGAGAATTGAGCAGAGAGGAGAGGGACCTCGTTGTCACCATGCAAGAAGAGCCAGGAGCGGAGTGCATCCTTTGGACCTGGGGTACCTGGTTGAGAAGCTCCTAGACCAGGGGAAGATTAATGACAGGGACCTTCCCTCAGAGTTGACAGAAAGAGAAAGCCTTCCCCTGGAGCTGGCACCCTGAATTTGGACTTCTAGCCTCCTAAACTGTGAGAGAATAAAATTCTCTTTGTTAAAGCCATCCAGTTGTGTTACTTGTTATAGCAACACTATATAACTAAGACACACTCCCTAAGAAATGGCCCAGGAAAAGGCTGGGTCAGGACCTTGTACTCTTGTCATACCAACAAGAGTATGCAGGGACACTCAGGACCCATGGTGGAATGCCTCTCCCCCAAGTCTCTAACTTGCATAATCTTTAATTTTTGTGATGGATATCTATTTCTCTTCCTCTTTCCTTATACAATATCTCAAATGAAATTTCTCAGGTGCACTAAAACAGCCCAGTACATCAGAAAGTGTTGGTGGGATGCCTAAGGGTCAATAAGGAAGAGAACTACACTAGCTGGAGACTGAAGAAGAAGCAATAGAAGTCACTGGTACGATAGTAAATAATTGATATTTATTGACTAAGTCAAGTAGTATTTGCGGCTCTCTACTCCACACCCCGCCCCTTTCTTTTCTTGCTAGTTGATCATGTTTTGCAACCATCATAAATAAGGACAAGCCTGCCTGTAGTTTATGTTTTAAAATAATTGGTTAAAAACAGTAACTACCAGGATTGTTAGTAACACTCATCACAGCAAAAGCAGGTCCCAGCTTTTGTATGCTGAAGCAGAGATCTGGCCAGGATTCCTTTGTACCTCCTTCTCGAGTGACGACAGAAATGTAGAGAAAATCTTGCTCCTTAGTGATAGGGGCCCTGCCTGTGTCCTGCTCAGAAATGGCCTCTCTGCGTGCTGTGTTTGGTCTAACGGCTGTTGACAACCAGTTTAATCAGCTCAAGTCCCCTTAAACCTGTAGAAGCAGTATCTCCGCAATTTACCCAAAGAGCCCAGAACCGTTGCTACTCATCCTTGGTGACAGAGTTGGGGGTTCTGCAATTTGAAGTAGATTTTCTTTATGTACCAATCAAAGCAAATTACGAGATATAATGTCACTTTCATTTTAGGAGAAAATTGATATGCCCTTCAGAGGTATTCCGGGGTCCAATCTGAAAAAAACTCCTTACTCTCAGAATTTTCTTCACAGGAAATCTCTAGGGATCTTTATGTTTCAAAGCACTAATTTCACTGAAAGCGTTTTTTCTCCCATTCAGAGAGTTTTATATTAAAATACATTTTCATCAAACACCATTGGCCCTTGCCCAATGTAGCATTCTAGAATGTTCATGCAAGTGTCTCTGGCTCCGTTTTGGATTTGATGTCCTAGGTCTGTACTCAACTCCTAGCTCTGTCACTTACAAGTGGCACCACCTGAAAAAGCCGCTTTTTTAGAAGTGTTCTTCTACAGAACAGGGAATTACAGTACCTGCCCTGCTGTCTTTTGGGAAGATGAAATAGGAAAATCCAAGGGAAAGCTGCCTGGCATGGCAGTCTGTAAATACTAAGCGAATCTGAATAAAAACCTCCCTATAACTTATTTCTTAAATTCCTTGAGAGCAGCAACCATATCTTCTTCATTAATGTAGCCCCATTGCCAAGCACAGTGCCCGAATGTCTGTCTGTAAATACTGGTTAAATGAATGAATGAATGCTCCACTCCGGGTCCTCACTTTTCTATGTCATAAGAAGCAGACATGTCTGTGCTGCACTAGAGGCTAAAATCCAGATTTCTATAGTGACTTTTCACCTCATAACTCACATTATCTTCTCTCAGATTATCTCAATGTCCCGTATCACATCCCAGTGAGAGGGCAGGAAAGCCAAATAAGTAATTTACCTTATTGTTCTGGTCGTGGCTCTTCACACTTAAAGGATGTGAGGCACTCACGGAACATCACCTAGAGTCACAACTGTTGTCATCTCATATGCTTCTGACAACTGTCAGGAGATATTCAGAATAAACTGAAGGATGCCATGAATACCATTTAGGGGCAGTCAATAAAACCAAAACCCTCAAACCCACTGCCATGGAGTCAATTCCGACTCCTAGCAACCCTATAGGATAGAGTAGAACTGTCCCATAGGGTTTCCAAGGCTGTAATCTTTACAGAAGCAGATTTCCACATCTTTCTCCCACAAAGCAGCTGGTGGGTTCGAACCTTTCAGTTAGCAGCTGAGTGCTTAAACCACTGCACCACCAGGGCTCCTTTGTGCAGTTGATAGGGAACTACTAGTGACTTGAGCACATACATTCTCTGTGATGGTATACTACTGACCTCTAGTGGCGAGATTGATTCACTAAGTTCCTACTTCACAACAAGAAATTATTTTGTTATTTTTTCCCCTTCATTTAGTAATGTTTTCTACTTGTAGAATTACTTGGATTATGCACATTGATTCACATCTGCTCACGTACAAATTGTATTATTTTGGCATTTCATAGAATCAGAATGAGAGCTGGAATTGCTCTCGAAGGGATTTATCAGTCTTATTTCATGATATGTGGAAAATGAGACACAGAGAAATAAAGCAACTTGTCTGAAGTCTCACCACAGGGGTGGGGCTAAAAGCCTTCTGAGTGTAATGCTCTGCCTGTCAGGTCATATGCGTGAAGTGACTGAGGAGAAAACGGGATCTAGTTTAACAAGAAGAGTATTGACGTTATCCTATCCCTGTATCGCTATCGTAATTTGGGTGTGGGGGGAACAGAGCATCTGTCTCTAATTCACAGCTCTTCAGAAAGAGAGGGTTTGTATCTGAAAAACTGAACCCGAGAAGCCTCATCCTTATTCACATTTGCATGCTGAGATCTTGGATCTCGAGCCTGAGTCAGATGCCATCTTAGATTCAACCAGTATTTACAGACAGGCATTTGGGCACTGTGCTTGGCAACGGGGCTACTATTAATGAGCAAGATATAGTTGCTGCCCTCAAGGAATTTAAGAAATCAGTTATAGGGAGGATTTTATTCAGATTCAATTAGTATTTACAGACTGCCATGCCAGGCAACTTTCCCTTGGATTTTCCTATTTCATCCTCCCAACAGACAGCAGGGTAGGTACTGTAATTCCCTGTTCTGTAGATCAACACTTGAAGCACAGCAGTGGTCAATGGCTTGGGAGAAGGAAATGTATTTTACATTTGGAAGGATGTAAGTAATTTGTGGCCAGAGGAGGGAATTTGGTGTTTTAAAAAATGGCCACAAGCTCTTTGCGGTTCTCTCATGAGAAGAGAGTTGTATGTCTCTTCCCCTTGAATCTCAACAGCCTTGGGACTGCTTCTACCCACAGAGTGTGGTGGAAGTGACTGTATGTGACTTCTGAAGCTAGGAAATAAAAGATCACATAGCTTCCACCTGGTGCTCTTAGGACACTTGCTCTGGAGGAAACTAGCCACCATGAAGAAGTCCATTACCCCAAAAACCACCATACTGAAGAGGCCATGCATAGGTGCTCCAGTCTGCAGCCCCAGCTCAGCTCCCAGCCAACAGCCAGCACCCACCACCAGCCACATGTGCGAGCCTTCTGGGGTATCCAGCCAGTCAAACTTTAGATGACTGAACCACAGCTGACATCTGGCCTCAACACATGAGAGATTACCCAGGGGAGAGCTGCCCAGCCAAGCCCTCTCTAAATCCCCAAACCACAGAATAGCAAACAAAATAAAATGGGTGTTGCTTGACATCACTAAGTTTTGGGGTAAGTTGTTACACAGCAATAGTAATCAGAACAAGAATTTATTGAAGACTATCCTTTAATTCTGTAGAACTACTGAATGAAAAATACAAAATAATGTTCATTTCTCAAATACTAGTGGATTATCTATCAACAGGCAATTATTATTAATAAATCAAAGAGCTCAGCCCAAATTAATAGATATTCTAATTGATAGAAATGTAAGTTCTCCTTCTTCCTCCATTAGACTGCAAAATTTTTATAATATGCATATTTTAAAAATATGGACCCAAAAGAGGACATGTGTTCTTCATCCTATAAAAATCAATGAATCAATCTCAGTTGAAAAGTATGTTTGAACTCCTAATGTGTTAGGCACTTAGGAGAATACAGAAGTCCCTTTATGGGTTTATAATCTTGTTGATGACACACATTGAACTCACATTAGCTATATGACAGTTAAGTGCAAAATAGAGTGGTATTTT
The DNA here is from genome assembly GCF_000243295.1 of Trichechus manatus latirostris. Classification (NCBI taxonomy): domain Eukaryota; kingdom Metazoa; phylum Chordata; class Mammalia; order Sirenia; family Trichechidae; genus Trichechus; species Trichechus manatus. Next base: position 3,158,467 of record NW_004444075.1, read on the forward strand.
AGAGAGAAGAGAGAGCAGTGCGGAATGGGTTAGGAACCCATACAACATACGGGGAGCATGGAGAAGAGACTTCCCTGACACTTGTTATTCTTCCAACTGTAAAAACTCTGTGAAGACAGGCACTGCTTCTGTCTTAATTCCTACTATATCTCCAATATCTGACCCAGAGCAGGGAGGCCAATATCAATATATTGAATGAATGGTTGAATGATTCGTGTTTGGAAATAGTAGGAAATAAGTTTGGATATCTAGGGTCTGAATTTGAAAGAACTAATGGATAAAAGAATGAATGAATGAACGAGCAGAAGAGGGCATGGAAAGACAGGCAGGAGTCTGATATGATAGATTCCTAAGGCGATGAGTGACATGCTTTCTAGAAAGATTTGTATAGAGCTAGTATGCAGAGTGAATTGGAGGCAGGAATGGACCAGAGACAAGAAGATTAGGTGATGCTAACAATAATAATAGCTTAAAAAAAAAAAGCTAACTATGTGTAAGGTATTGCACTAAACACTTTGTACAAAATGTATCATGCAATCCTCACCACCATCCTATAAGATGAGTTACTATGATTATTTTTATTTTGCACATGAGGGAACTGAGAATCAGAGAGGTTAAGTTAGAATACTAATTCAGTCATGAGCTGATGGAGGCCCAGAAGTGGTACAGGAAATGGGAATGGAGAGGAGAAGGTATTACAGTAAATATTTTGAGGAAAGTAAAAGCAGGATTTGTTGACTGATTAAATTAACTATAGAGGATAAAGGGGAGGGAAGGATCAAAAAAATAAACTTCAAGCTGATTTGTTTAGTCAGGTTCTAGAAAAATGGTAGTGCTGTGTTGACAAATCTGCTGTGTGGATGGGATAGTCCATAGGGCTTCTAGCCCTTCCAGACCTGAGAACTAGGCCCTCCTAAGACTTCTATGGAGCCCTGGTGGCTCAGTGGTTAAGACCTACAGCTGCTAACCAAAAGGTCGGCAGTTCAAATCCACCAGCCGCTCCTTGGAAACCCTGTGGGGCAGTTCTACTCTGTCTTATAGGATCACTGTGAGTCAGAATCAACTCGACGGCAACAGGTTAAGGCATCTATCGGATGCAGTGAATTAACTGAATCTAGAATGGTACGAGTTATGTACCATCGTTGGGAGAACTAGGAAAAGAGTCGCTCAAATTCTCTTCTGTGTTCTGTGATTCGTTTGAGGAAACCCATTTCAAAAGGCTGCAACTATTAAGCAGTAACGTCTATTGGGGAAATTGCATAAACTTTACTCAGCATATTCACCCTTGTCCTTCCCTGGCCAACTAAACCACCTACAAAACTGTTTACCTTTGACCAAGCAAGTGCTGATGCAACCACCTGACTCTGCAGATTCCTAGCTCTGAGTTCCCAACTATCAGTGTCAGTCCGTGACTTTAATTCTTCTTGGACTCAACAGCTTGAACAGTTAGTGAGTTATTTTGTTTGTTTGCTTTTGTTTTGTTTGTTTGGTTTTCCTCTATAAGGAATTCTCCTAGAAAGGTTTTCCACTTCCATCAGTAACTCAGCCTTTTTCAAATGGTGACCCCAGAATTTAGGTTTTGTAGGTTGTTAGCATTACGTAAAAAGCAGGGAATTCCCCGAACTCTTCAGGCCTTTCCTGAAAGCGCTGAGTGCCTCCCCTCTCAGACCTGGGGCTGGTGCCTTTTTCCTGCCTTGTGACCCATTGGAGTTGGGAGAGGCTCACCAGATGGAGGCATTTCACTGGGAAAGCCCCGTGTGGTGGCCCACGTAGGAAAGAGGAGCTGGAGAGAGAGGAGTGAAAAGGTCAGTCATCCTATTTCCAGTCTGCAGGGCCTGGAAATTGACCAGAACCTCTGCAAACCCGCCTGAGGTAAATTACCGAGCAGCTGAAGAATGATTTCTACAGACTTTCTGACCATAAATGAGCTTTTGTATCCTAAAATATTTACATTTTATGGAATTTTCTGGAGAGGATTATTAGGATGGAGGTGGCAACAGAAAAGGAAAAATAACTGCTATTTCCGGTAGAATAAGCAAGAACCGTGGGTGGATTTTAGCTAAACTGTGTACAAAGTTTATGCTTTCTTATATTTTGTTCAGTATATCTTTACAGAAAGGGAGAAGGGGAAGAGGAAGAGCTACAAATTTATAAAAAATAAGCTTCAACATGATTTGCTTAGTCAGGAATATAAATTGTAGAGAATTTGCCATTTGCCACAAACATTTTTACTGTATTTGTTATCTGGAAATAGCTTTTCAGTACCTAAATCATGTAATAAGTTTTTACCATCTAATGTCATCTATAATCAGAGAAAACATTAATTCATCATTTATCAGATGTCACACGCTTTTACAAGAACTATCTTATTAATTCTTACAATATCTTTATGAGGCAAGTACTTGCTATCCCTATGTTACGGATGAAGAAACTAAAGCTTAGAGAGATTAAATAGCCTGCCCAATGTTATCACGGCTAGCTGAACCAGAATTTGATTCCAGGGACTTCAACTTCAGAGCTTGGAAACTTAATCAATACCCAATACTATGTAAGGAAAAGGCATTAATAATAAACTACAAAAATACTAGCCTTAGCAGCAATGGTTATATGTGAACAGGGAATGGATTTAGCAGCAATGCAGGAACATGCAAACTGTAAGTGCTTAAACCCAGATTTATCTGAGCCAAAGACTTTCTTTCCCAGTCTACTACCATTTCCCACATACTTAAAATAATAAAGTTAACCTCTCCCCAAAAAAACTGTTCTGCTCAGATTAGTAAGGTATTGCTTTATTTCCAAACCCTAAAGCCAACAATACAATAAGGAGTATAAAGAGTCAATGGCTGGACCAAGGAGTCCCTGGGTGGTGAACACAGTTAAACTCTTGGCTGCTAAGGTTGGAAGTTCCAGTCCACCCAGAGGTGCCTCAGAAGAAAGGCCTGCTGATCTTCTGAAAAATCAGCCATTGAAAACCCTATGGAGCGCGGCTCTACTCTGATGCATGTGGGTTTGCCATGAGTTAGAATCAACTCTACGGCAACTGCTTTGGTTTGGTTTTGGTCTGGCCGGACTGGAGGAGCAAAGAGTGCAGAGACCATGATTAAGAAAGAAAGGAGGAGGACCTAGAAAAGCACACATGGGAGAGAAGCTGGAAGAGGGGGTGGCGAGGACAGAGGAAGGCAATGGAAAGGAGAAACAAGGCACAAAGAGCAATCGATAGAGGATGAGAGACGGGGTACAGACAAAGACCAGAGTGGGTGAAAATGTGTGGAGGGAATGAGGAAAAAGGGAAGAAAAGAGAGGCATAAGGTACGTTGAACTACAGTTTCTGTTATTCATCTCCAATAGAATGTTGAAAATAAGACCAAATATGAAGTGTTTCTGTTTGTTTGTTTTGTTTTGTTTTTAACAATTGTAAGAGGAAAGGTTAGGTAAAGTATTATGGTGAAATGACAAGCACAGCTCTAGTTTACATCACAATTTTGTTAAAGTGGTGTATCTGATATGTAGGAAAAAAACAAAACTAGTTGTTGTGGAGTCAATTCTGACTCACGGTGACCCCATGTGTGTCAGAGTAGAACTTGCTCCGTAGGGTTTTCAACGGCTGATTTTTTGGAAGTAGGTTGCTAGGCCTTTCTTCTGAGGCACCTCTGGGTAGACTCAAACCTCCAACCTTTTGATTAGCAGCCGAGCTCATTAACCGTTTGTGCCACCCAGGAACTCCTGATATGTCATAATATTAGAAGTTAAGGCTGTAGTTCTAATGTAAGTCCTAAATTTGAGATCCATGTGAAAATATCAATGTTTGGTTTATAAACATCCCACCTTCTGAGAGAAATAGAGGTTAACAACTTTGGGGAGCCCAGCCACATGGTCTTAGTAAGGTAATGTGAGCTAACTACCCCCCTTCTCTCCAGTGGCCATTCACTGTTGGGCAGGGGAGTCCAGCTGAGACTCAATCCAGACACTCTGAATTTATAACCCGAGTTGAGTGCCTGGCACATAGTAGAATCTCATTAAGTATTTGTTAAATGGATGGATTAATAAAGGAATATTCCTTTATTCCTTGCTGGTCATCCTTCCCTATCTTTCTTTTGGAAACTAATTTATAGGAGAAGAAGAAATGAAGTGAGTATAAATGAGAATTTGAATAATTCAAAGCAGTAGGAATAGAATCTATATACCCTTGATTAAAATACTGTATATAAAAGATTTTTAAGATACTATGTAGCTCTTCCTCTTCCCCATCTCTCAGGATATACCAAAGATTATAACCCACTGAATAAATTAGAAAATCATAAGTCTATTCTGATAGAAGTAAGTAAATAAGTAAATAGAAAGTTTGGTGTGAAATAGAACAGTCACATAGTCTCAAAATACCCCCTCCCCCCCAATACTTACTAATTACTAAAGGAGAAAAGAGTAAGACACCACTATAATCATGGGATCAAAGTTAACATCACTAGTAAAGGGATAAACAGAAATTAATTACTACCTGATAAGATGCAGTGGGAACATTGCAGGACTTCTGTGATATACTGCCAAACTTATGATCATGAGGAAACATCAAACACAAATTGAGGAACATTTTACAAAATAACTGCCCTATAATCTTTAAAAGTGTCAAGGTCATGAAAGTCAAGTAAAGGTTAAGGAAAAGTTCCAGGCTGAAGGTGGCTATAGAGACATGACAGACTCCCTGGGTGGTGGAAACAGTTAACAGTCAGCTGCTAACTGAAAGGCTGTGGGTTCAAGTCCACCCAGAGGTACCTTGGAAGAAAGTCCTGGTGATCTACTTTCAAAAAATCAGCCATTGAAAATGCTGTGAAGCACAGTACTGCTCTGACACACGAGGTTGTCATAAATTATAATCAGCTTGATAGCAAATGGTATAAATAAACATAACAACTAAATGCAATGTATGATTCTGACCTGTATCCTTTTGCTATAAAGGTTAATCTAAAGACAGTTGGTGAAACTTAGATGGGCTTTCAGGATTAGGTGATAGCAATTGTATCAGTGCTATTTTCCTGATTTTGTTGTTTGTGCTGTGGTTATGAAAGAGGAAGTCCTTGCTTGTAGGAATACACACTCAAGTATCGAGGGTTGATAGGGCATCAGGTTGGCAATTTACTTTCAAATGATTTGGGGGGAAAAAAGTTCTTTCAAGGATTGTTATGGATTGAATTGGGTCCCCCCAAAATGTGTCTCAACTTGGCTAGGCCATGATTCCCAGTATTGTGCGATTGTCCACCATTTTGTCATCTGATGTGATTTTCCTGTGTGTTGTAAATCATACCTTTGTGATGTTAATGAGGCAGGATTAGAGGCAGTTACATTAATGAGGCAGATCTCAATCTACAAGATTAGGTTGCACCTTGAGTTAATCTCATTTGAGATGTAAAAGAGAGAAGTGAGCAGAAAGACAACGGGACCTCATTACCACCAAGCAAAAAGAGCCAGGGGCACGTCCTTTGGACCTGGGATCCCTGTGCTGAGAAGCTCGTAGACCAGGGGAAGATTGATGACAAGGACCTTCCCCCAGAGCTGACAGAGAGAGAAAGCCTTCCCCTGGAGCTGGCACCCTGAATTCAGACTTCTAGCCTCCTAAACTGTGAGAGAATAAAATTCTCTTTGTTAAAGCCATCCACTTGTGGTATTTTTGTTATAGCAGTACTAGCTAACTAAGACAGGGTAATTGTTAATTTTCTGTACTTTGAGATTGTTTCAAAATAAAAATTAAATTAAAATGAATCAGCTATGATTATGCTGAAGGGTGGCATTTATAATTTATGCCTCCCTGCCCCATGCCTTGCATCACCTATAGCTAAATCTGGCACTTTCAACATTTTATTTTTCTAAGACAATTTTTTACATGCATCATTAAAAATGCAAAAGGCAGTAACAGTGTTGATAGATGTCCACCATCCAAGCATTGGTATTTTCACATGCTTCTCAAAATCTACACCCATGTTAAAATTAATACCTTACTCCCATATACTTGAAAAACTCTAGAGTGTCTTATTTTTTAAGAAAAAAATTATTGCATAAGTATCACAACATGAAAATGTAATAACCCATAATACCCTCACACTAATATATACATTTTCCAAGTTCCCGTCCAATCCTAGTCCATATACATAAATTGCTTTTACATGGTTGTAATCACAACATAGATACAATTTTATATTCTACCTTTCTTGTCTGAGCGTATTCCAATATTGTTAGCGAGCCTCTAGGGCTCTTCTTATCCTCTGATTCTATGATTACATTTTTGAAACACTGACCTCATAACGTAACCAGACATCCATATTTTATTATTCAGTACCTGCAATGTGGGCACCTTATTACTTCTGCCTAGTCAGTATAATGCATTTTGTTATCTATCTAGTAATTTCTATGCCAATTGACTGTCGTTTGACAAAGGCTTTGAAGTTATTCAGACCTGGGCTGTAAGACCATCTCTACTTTGTACAAGGTACCAAACCTTTCTGGGCCCAGGCTTCAGTGTGGACAACACGGTAATAATATCTACTGCATGATTTTTGTGAGGATTAAATGAGATAATGAATGTGAAGCCCTTATTACAGTGCCTGGCATGTAATAATTCTCAATAAATGTTTGTCATTACCAGTATCGCTATTTGTCTAAGAGATAGTTTAAAAATCCAGTTGCTGCTGAGTCGATTCCAACTCATGACAACTCCATACATGTCAGAGTAGAACTGATCTTCATAGGGTTTTTAATGGCTAATGTTTTGGAAGTAGATCGCCAGGCCTTTCTTCTGAGGTGCCTCTGGGTGGACTTGAACCTCCAACCTTAGTTAGCAGCCAAGTACCCAGAGGTGCCTCAGAAGAAAGGCCTGGCGATCTGCTTCCCCAAAAATCAGCCATTGAAAACCCTATGAAGCACATTTCTACTCTGACACATGTGGGGTTGCCATGAGTTGGAATTGGTTCAATGAAATTGGTTTAACAGATACATTACTAATTAGTAAAATGCAGGCTTCAAATACTTAATTTTTGGAGCAATATTTAATTTTGTGAGTCTCTTAATTCTGTTATGAGGGATGAGTTATTTTTTAGATAGTATCAAGTACCCAAAGCGTTAGCTAGGATTTATAAAGAACCAACTGATTTTCTAATCGTCACAAGAATTGAGAACCAAGAGGAAAACTAGAGTGACCACTGATTAACCATCTTTCTCCAACACCTGCTGTAGTTTTCCTGCGTCCCTAAAAAACACGCGCTCGAGAGAAAAAGAACTCTTAAAGATGGAATCATTGGAACATGGCAGGAATATTATATGCAGCTTGCTTTTAAAAAAAGATCAGTTAGCTATGAATTTGCCTATTTCCTTTTACACTCAGATGGCTCTACATTATGGAAGAACTATAATACATTACTTACTAAATGGACAAATAAAGGAATAACTGTTTTGTGTCAGTAAAAAACATTCTGCAAAATAGTGTTCTTTCAGTAATGTCTTGAAATATAGGCTTTCCCAGGGCAATTGTGTGCTGGATGATCACTGAGTATTTCACAGAGAGGCATTAGCTGAGAAATTTAATATTTTGGGATCAATAGTCACTGCCAACTAAAAACAAACAAAAAAAAACAGTTGCTGTGGAGTCAGTTCCAACTCATGGCGACTCCATGCATGTCAGAGTAGAACTGTGCTCCATAGGATTTTCAGTAGCTGATTTTTTCAGACATAGATCACCAGGCCTTTGTTCTGAAGTGCCTCTGGGTGGACTCGAACCTCCAACCTTCCATGTAGTAGCCAAGCATGCTAACCATTTTCACCACTCAAGGACTCCCAAATTACACATCAATAACATATTTTACTTACAGAAATTCTATTTTTACGCTATTGTATAGAGCTCAACACAGAAGGGACAGAATTCGCTATGTAAATTGAGAAACACTATAATAGTATAAAGCTCAATTCCACTTAAAATTCCAAAATAAAAAAGGATGATAAGAAACATTGTTGGAAAGCCTAAGCATTTTTATAAATGAACCTTTCTAATGAGCTATGACAGCCTTAGAAAAAAACGCTAACTTTGCAACCAAGAATGAAAATAAGAGCAGGATATTCACATGGATGACCAAATAATAGTAGAGCCATTTGTCTCCTGGAAAAAAGGTGATGAAAAGTCCCAGGGGGGATGAAAAAAAGTGAATGCATTTAAAAATACAGGCTTTTTCAAGTGGCTTTTACTGATGTCATGCGACCAGCAATACGAGAACCACACATGTCCAACGCCAAGTATTCTCCGATCCAAGTCATTAAGCTGACAATGAAACTAGCGTGTGGAGAAGGAATCGGACAATGATTAAACGGGGAAGACATTGGGAAAGGGCTGAAAAGAGCTGGCTGGTGGCTGCGTGCATCCCAACAAGGCTGGTGGAGGGAAGACCCAGGTCAGTCTGACAGAAAGACAGCCAGGGAGGCTCACTTTTCTCCAGACCATTCATATGTGGGCTACCACTGAGGGCTTCATGTTTCCAATGCTGAGGATGGAAAACAAATACTCAAGTCTATGTGTGAAAGCAAGCAGGTCTTTTTGGAAGAGTTTCGACAATAACTCTGGTTCTGTGTTCAGTGTACGCACATATTATTTCCAGTAGGGTCACTCATAGCCTTTGGACCATTTAAAATGTTCATTTCTAAGGTTGGGAGCCCAGTAGAGCCTGGTTCATCTAGTTTATCCTTTTTTAAGGAATGATTTCCTCCTTTTTTCTACACGCCACGCTCCCTTGAAAGGCTGAACAAATCTTAAGAGTCTCTAAGGAAACCAGGCTCTGACCCTCAAATTCTGAACCAGTCAGACAGGCAGGAGGCCTGTGAGGGGAAGGATGTCCAGAGCTGACCCATTCCAACTGGAGCGTTTGTGTGATGAAGGTCCCCCCATCAGGAAGCTGGAGGTTGCTATGGTACTGCCTGGTCCCCCTCTCAACAGGAACGGGACATGGGAAACGTCAGCATCTCATTTCCCATGAGTTCGATCAATAAGTCACCCTTGATTTTTGGGATCTGCTCTGGATTTTCCTCTGGGGGAGAAAAATAGGACAACTGTGAAGGATTTGGTATAAATGTAACATGAAAAAATTGTCTCCCTTTTTTTTTTTTTTTTTTTGGTTAATCCAATGAAGAGGAAAACACACACACACACACACACACACACACACACATTGCTCATGCAAGGCAACTGATGGATGGTTTTGTCTTTTAAAGCAAGAGTCAAAATATTAATACTTATCCTTTGATGAGAAAATTAGAGAACACTCTAGCTTACTGAAAACATTCAGATACTACCCTAACACTCCATTTCTTAAGTCTTGTTTATTAGAACTATATTTTGCTTTAGACTAGATCATTTATTTCAGTTAAGTGGATTTCCTCTGACTGAAGATTTTTTTTCACAGAAAGGGCACTTAAAATTTCTAGCAATACATTAGTGACCCCAAAGCCATACACTCTCAGAAGCTACTGAGGTGCAGAGTTAATCTCCTTTTTCTTATTTAATCTCTTATGCTAAGTCTCTAAGGCATTTTTCTGGGCCAGGGGAGGTATTCTTCATGCCACTGTCCGTATTATCTTCAGCTTACAGGAGCCTCTAGAGAGTTTCTCTCTGTCAATGCCAGTATCTATACTTATATGGATCCCAAATGTCAATTAAGATTTGCAGAAGCTTTCTCTCATTGCCAGCTAAATGAATATACTTGTTTGATTCTACCACGAATAACGTGTCCACCATCCTAGAGATGATCTTTTTGACATCCCTACGGATGACGGAAAGGAGCCCTGGTTGCGCAGTGGTTAAGGGCTCAGTTGCTAACCAGAAGTTGGTGATTCGAACCCACCATCGGGAGAAAGATGTGGCAGTCTGCGTCCCTAAAGATTACAGCTTGGAAACCCTATGGGGCAGTTCTGCTCTATCCTATAGCGTTGGTGTGAATCGGAATCAACTTGATGGCAAGGGGTTAAGGATGATAGAATAATCTGTTAGATTTTCATGACCAAATTCACGAGAGGAAGTAGAGATGACATAGGGAGAGCGTCCACTGTTCCTGATGAGCACACGTACTGCAGACACCTGCCACATACCCGTATACTTGTTTAATGATGCCTCCGCTCTGGGACTCTCATCTCGCAGTATTCTCGAAAGATGTCCAGTGTAACCAGGCAAAGCCATTAACAGCCATGCCGTGGACGCTTGCGAGCGTGGTGCAGGCTGCAAACACTGGCTCCATTCACCATCAGAAAAGAAAGGCCGGCTGCCTTTTCACTGACAATGCTCACGCCATGCCTCAGTGTTTCTCTCAGCTGGGTAGCCACAAGTCTATTTCCTTCTTTAGCCTGTATTATAATGGAGGATGAGATGAAAAGGAGTACAGGCCCTTGATACCTTTTACTTGTAGTGCTACTAATGCAGGGCCTCGTATCTGATCTTGTGTTTGGCTGAGGGGATGGCAGATGGCCTTCTGAAAGCTTTTCAAACGGAGGCTGCTTTCAGCTGGGCGTGAGGGGGGTATTGTTACATTTTCCTTATAATGGTAGGAAGCAGCACTGCATAAAACACAACAATTGTGCCACTTCTCTGGGAAGCTTATTACAACCTTACAATGAAGGCTAATTGGCTGATGCCAACAGCAGATGCAGAGGCAGCTTTGAATATTATTCAGGAGAGGTTTTAGAGAGCAGAGTCAGGAAGGAGGCTGAGGCGTGAAGAAGAACAGCAACGGGAAGAGTGTCAACGGGTAAGAGGTGAGGGCCAGGAAGAAGAGGGAAAAGAGTGGCTCTACTATTTTTATCAGAAAAAAATTATGCTCTTGTTTAAAGAGCTTGTTCACATCCATCTCCCTCCTCCTCCCCAAGCTTCCTTGATCAGGAGGACATCAACAGGCAGGCCTGGCTTAGAGCACACTGTCCACAGGTACATGCAGTCATCGTGGTCCTGATGCTGCTGTTACCATGACAACGGGTGGAGAGAAATCTTGGAGTCTTTTCAGTAACTTGTGTGCGCTCCTTGAGGTGGGCAGAGGAGGAACTAAAAGGTACTAAGTACTTCATGTAGAAATGGTTAAATTGGTGTATGTTTTTGAAGATTAGGTGAAATAATAAAAGCAGCTTCTTGAACTAGCTTGACATATAGTAAGTACTCAGTACATTTTAAAAAATTTTTATTTATTTTGTTCTTTTTATTTCATCTAATCTTCAAAACAATTCTGAGGTGTATTCTTATGGTCATTTTGCAGCTGAGGAAACCAAGGCTCAGGGGTAGTAAATAACGTGCTCAAAGTCTAACAGATTCAAATCCAGGCACCTCTGAGTCCAAAGTTCAAGCCCTTCCCGTCACACCACCTGTGCCAACTCTTCATATAGCTGGTGCCTATCAACCACCGGATGTGCTAGGAAATGCTCAATAAATGTTCCCTGAAAAGTGAACAAAACTGACCCAGAAGTGGCAGTAGGAAAGAAGCTCAAAAAAGTAGAAATGATTTAGAAAAGCTGACCTTAGGAGTAGATTCTTAGCAAGAGCTGCCCTGCCTAACTGGCCCTCATCCCAGTACACACCATACTCAGTCAGAATCCTTTGGTAAAAATGTATTGAGTGCTAATTATGTGCCAGACACTGTTTTAGGTGCCAGAGGTACAGACATTTTAGAACTCAGGTTCTGTCCTGTAGCAGCTTGTAGTCTGTTGGGTAGGACTTATATACGTACAAGTACAATATGCTGTGAAGAAATACAGGTAGAAGTAAACTTGGGGTGCTCAGAGGGAGAAAGGAAACCTAACGTAGCCTGAGAAAGTCAAGGAAGGCTTCCTGGAGAAGGTGATGCCTGAGTGGGTTCTTAAGTCTGACTAGGAATTAGGCAGGCAAAGAGAAACGCAGGCAGTGTTATTCTACAGAACAACACGAGCAAAATCCAGAGGCATAGAATAGCCAGTGTGTGTGCAGAATGTTAAGTGTTTCCTTTTGAGCCCAAATTGTGTGGTAGGAAGTGACACTGGAGAGGTAAGTTGGGCTAGGAAAAAAAGGGAGACTTAAGTGCTATGCTAAGTATCTGGGACTTCATCCAGCAGGGGATGCGAGGCATTGATTGTTCTGTGCCAGGAGAGGGAGTGACATGGCCAGTGTTGAGGACAGGTTTGAAGGGATAAGAATTGAAATAGGAAGGACAGTTGAGAGGTAAACATTGACAAGGACAAGTCAAGAGGAATCAGTGATGGATTGGATTGTGATGGGTGAGGCAATGGGAGGATGACGTATGGATTTCTCGCTTAAGTACCTGGGTGGATGGTGGGGTCATTCATTAAAATTGTGAATACAGGATGGGGAGAAGATTTGGGAGTGAATGGGAAAGATGAGAGGCCCTGGGTGGTACAAATGGTTTATGTGCTCAACTGCTAACTGAAAGTTTGGAGGTTTGAGTCCACCAAGAGATGCCTCAGAAGAAACGCCTGGCGATCTACTTCTAAAAAATTAGCCATTGAAAATCCTGTGGAACACAGTTCTACTCTGACACACATGGGGTCACCTTGAGTTGGAATTGGCACGATGGTGACTGGTTTTTTTTTTGTTAGGGGGGAAGATGATGAGTTCATTTGAGATACCTGGGGCATAGTTAGGTGTCCAGCAAGCAGTTGGATTATGAATCTGAAACTCAGAAGACAGAGAAAGACAAGAAATTTTAAAAAAAAGTCTGAAAATAATTTCTTCTGCAGTCACACGTGTCCTGCAGATGTGGTTTGTTTGCCCCCATCCCCTTCCTGTTGTTTTTAAAATGAGGATTAGGTGAAAAACATAGAAAAACCAGGAAATTGCACCCCCACCCCCCGCCAAAAAAAAAAAAAAGTGTGAATATCCAGTGTCTGTTAAAAATTCAGAGTGTTTACATTTCTGTGCCTCTGTGGTGACAGCCAGCTGCAGCCGAGAAGCAGCTCTGTCCTCTGAACAAAGCAGTGCTCTCTGGGAGTCACAGTCCTCGCCACCCCGACTGACCCTTGACGGAGGCACAACAGCAGCATTGGTTGCCATTTTCTCGTTACAATTGTCCTGTTTGTTTGTTTTTTTCTTATAGTAAAGTTAAGAATAAAGTGAACTTGTTCCCTTATCTCAATCAAAAGTAGAAAATAAAATAAGGTCTGTATATAGGACCATATACGAAATACAGTGTGTTTCAAGGAAAATGATAGTGAGAAATGAAGAAGGTCCCCATCTATTTAATATGCAAACAAACTGTGTCCTTGTTGAAAGAATTAAGCCTGAGATGCCATTGTGAAATAAACCATATTAGGGGCTGGTATATTAAAAAAGTGCTTGAGGAAAAACCCTAGTAAACTGAAAAGAGGGTTGACATTTCAATAGAGTTTATTTTGGAAATTGAATGAAATGAATGATGAGGGACCATTACCTCTTTCCTGCCTGGCCCCTGAAGGTGTATAAATTTGCAAGCTGTGTTTTAAAGTCATCGGAATATAGTATGGATGGTGAGAGCGGGATCAGGAGGAGTGGACGTGCTCCTCCAGAGAAAGAAGAAGACTGGGCCAAGGAAAGGAGCCCGAGAATGATGACTGAAGCTAAAGGGGAACCTGAAGAGTGCTGGCATCAAAGCCAGGGGAGCATTAGCACAGGAAGGAATACAGTCAAATTCCGCAGAGTCGGGGACCGAAATGTGTCTCTCGTCCTGCACTGTATGGCTCCTTCCTCTGAGGTCCCAGAAGTGAGGCCAGTCCGCTATAGTATAGCTTAGACAAGAGATTCTCAAACTATCTCAGTTCATGGTTACCCTTGGAGTCTCAGTAACTTTTTCACGGAGCCCAAAGTCAAGAAAAATACGTAACAGTTCCATTTATTATTTAGGTTCAAAAACTTAGTAGCCATTTGAGAGAACACTACACCTAAATTGAAAGGCCACCACCGGTCTGTTATCTTGTTGTACTGTGATGCTAGAAACTATGCCATCAGTATTTCAAATACCAGCAGGGTCACCCATGGTGAACACGTTTCAGCAGAGCTTCCAGACTAGGACAGACTAGGACAACTTAGTTTTCCAGACTAAGACAACTAGAATGTTGTCTGATATAGTGCTGGAAGATGAGCCCTTTAGGTTGGAAGGCACTCAACGTACACAGCGGCTACAACAATGAACTCGCGCATACCAACAATTGTGAAGATGGTCCAGGACCAGACAACATTTTGCTCTATTGTATCTATTGTATATGGGGTCGCCATGAGTTGGAGATGACTCAACAGCAGAAGAAAGGCCTGGCAATCTACTTCTGAAAATTAGCTATTGAAAACCCTATGGATCACAACAGAATATTGTCCAATATAGTGTTGGAAGATGAGCTCCCTAGGTTGGAAAGCATTCAAACTACACAGTGGTTACAGCAATGAACTCAAGCATATCAACAATCCTGAAGATAGTACAGGACCAGGCAACATTTTGTTGTATATGGGGTCACCATGGGACAGAGCCAACTCTACGGCAACTAACAACAACAAAATTGAAAGAAAACATATTTTTATTTTATTTTTAAGCAAGCACAATTACTTAGGGTACAGTGAAACCTTTGAGAGCCGGAACTCAACAGGACTGCCTTGTTTTTCCAGGTCTTGCAAGCTTTCCACCTTTGCAAGGGTACAGTCTTACCTCTTTTCTACTGCTCATTTTAGTGGAAAATATTTGAGTTTTTCTTCTCTGACAGGTTTCTGCCTTCCACAGGTTCCAGCTTTCACAGGTTTCACTGTGTATGTGCCTCTCTTGGGCATAGCTCAGCTTCTCCAACCTTCTCAAACTTCTGCCCTCATTTGCTGTCCTACATTGATTTTCGTACGGAACTTGCTTTTTATTCCAGCAACCGTAGAAACCCAGCTTAGAAAGCTATGACATCATTGAAAGGACTGCAGAGGATCTCAAGAGAAACTGAGAAACCTCTACCTAGTAGTTCTCACAGTGCCTGGTAGAGGTGAGGCGACTCATGGCCCCCCGGGCACCTTGGCACACAGTTTGGGAACTGTGAGGTTAAACTGTAGGGACTGTTCTGGGATCCTAACTATCCTTTATAACTTTGTTTCTATGGGAACATTTGTTCTGAAATCCATACACCTAGCTTACAAATCCACCACCTGTCTGTGAGTTTGCCATACTGTGATGACTTGCATGTTGCTCTGATGCTGGAGGAACCCTGGTGGTACAGTGATTAAGAGCCCAGCTGTTAACCAAAAGGTTGGCAGTTCAAATCTACCAGCCATTCCTTGGAAACCCTATGGGGCAGTTCTACTCTGACTTATAAGCTTGCTATGAGTCAGAATCAACTCGAAGGTAACGGTTTTTTGTTTTGTTTTTGTTTTTGTTTTTATAATGCTGGAAGTTATGCTGCTGGTATTTCAAATATCAGCAGGGTCACCCATAGTGAGCAGGTTTCAACAGAGCTTCCAGACTTAGACAGATGAGGAAGAAAGGCCTGGTAATCTACTTCTGAAAATTAGCCAATGAAAACCTTATGAATCACAACAGAATGTTGTCTGATATAGTGCTGGAAGATGAGCCCTTTAGGTTGGAAGGCACTCAACATACACAGTGGCTGCAACAATGGACTCGTGCATACCAACAATCACGAAGATGGCGCAGGACCAGGCAACGTCTTGCTCTGTTGTATATGGGGCCGCCATGAGTTGGAGCTGACTCGACAACAACTAACAACAACAACCTACAAATTAATTTATGGAACACAACTTTTTGTTGTTGTTGAGAATATACACAGCAAACATACACCAATTCAACCGACACAGCTGGTTTTTGAGTTGAATAACTGCTAGTAGTGCCAGTTCTCATGGCTCCATAGTATCAGGAAGCAGGATTACCTACATCAATTAAATCCAAAGATAAACCATAGAGCTTCAATGTAAGTGATGCCTTCAGTCCTCTCTCCAAACAAACCTTTTTCCAGGGTTAGCGGATATCTTATTCTCATTTCGTTGGCCGACCTCTGAATAAGAAAGGAAACACGGTCATGGGAGGAGGGCAGGGGGAATAAAAGGAGACAGGGATGGGCCTGAAGCACCAACCCTGGGGTATCAGCACCTGAGTACTTGAGGCCTGACTGCACATTCAGAAGTAAAAATGAGTTGTCCTTGCATTACAGTAGCTTCAATATCTAGCTGCTTCAGATACCGCATGCAGCCAGTGCCCAGTCTCTGATCTTCTCTCTGGGTAATCACCAAGGCAGACCCATTAGGGCCTATAATCCTTACACTGAGATGGGTGGGTCACCACTTGTAAGAGTTTAATAAGGAGGGTATGTCTTTCTCTAATGCTCAGCTTCAACAAACCATTGGAGAGACAAGTACAAACACACACAGCCATTACTACTCAGTATTCATATAGCTCCTCCCCAATACTCACTGGCTTTTTAAGGCAACTAGTGAGGTGAAAGGAGCCCTGGCACAGTGGTTAAGAGCTCAGCTGCTAACCAGAAAGGCAGCAGTTTGAATCCTCCAGTGGCTCCTTGAAAACCCTATGGGGCAGTTCTACTCTGTTCTATAGGGTCACCATGAGTCAGAGTCAACTTGACGGCAATGGGTTTGTTTGTTTTGTTTTGTTTTCTTTTTGGTTTAGTGAGGTGAAATAGTCTAAGATGAGAAGGTTGCTCAGTTTAAGTGTCTGCAACCATATAGGACTTAAGATTGAATTTTGGCTTTACCACTTATTGGGGGAGTGGCCTTGAGCAAGTTACTCAAATTTTTTGCATAGGAGGTTTACTATCTATAAAATAGGACAATGATATTACAATTATATTGTGAATATGTAAAAAGGACCTACAATTGTAACTGGAATACAGTAGGAGTTTAATAAATGCTTCTTCTCCTGTGCAGATTGACTCTGCCTCTAATTCGTTCTGTGACCTTGAGAAAGTCCTTTGACTTCTCTGGGCCTCCTTTTCATAGATGTCTGTGTGTGTGTGTGTGTGTGTGTGTGTGTGTATAAAACAAGAAATTAGACTTTTTCATCATATAAGTAATACCATTTTAATGCTTTATTCTTCAATGCATCCTGCAACTTGAATGAATGAATGATATCTACCAAACAAGCTGCATTTATTGCATAATAATTTGTTTTTCTGTTTTTACTTATCAAAGACCAAGAACTTCTAGTTAATAGGCCCTAACCAGTGCTACCACACTGAATTGATAAAATTCTCTCCAAAAGCCAGGAAACATGATGTTTCAGCTAACTGGTGCATTTTTTGTCAATAGTATATAAACGATTTCCATTTGTCATTTTGAAATACTGAAACTGCACACATTAGCACCAGTTCCTCAGCTCACCAGGTCCCTAGGTGGTGCAAATGCTTTGCCCTCAACTACTAAGTCCCTGAAGCCCCGGGTGACACAAACGGTTAAGCACTCCACTACTGGTCAAAAGGTTGGCGGTTTGAATACACCCAGAGGTGCCTAGGGAGACAGGCCTGGCAATTTGCTTCCAAAAGGTCACAGCCTTGAAAGCCCTATGGAGCAGTTCTACTCTGTACACGTGGAGTCACCATGAGGTGGAATCGACTCTACAGCAATGGTTTTTGGTTTTCCTCATCCTACTAATGGTTACCATGCTCGCCCATTTTTAAGGCCCTTTGTGCAGTAAGACTCCGCGACTCAGTCTAATCAAGAACATGGAAGTTACGACTGGAGCAAGGAGACTTGGACCCCCTCACTCAGCTGCATCATTCTGCCTGTAAACCAGGGATTATCGTTTACCCTCCTAGTCTTATTCAGCCTTTACACCCACAGTGTCAGACCCAGTTAGCAACCAACTTCAATAGAGCCCTTCTCAAAACCATTGCCAACAAGGGACTGGATACCTGAATTCAAATTCCCTGCCCTGCCGCCCACATTCTGCTTTTTCTTCAACCGGAAGTGCGAGGGTGGCAGAAGATGAGACACGGCGCTGAAGGTTGAGGAGGCGCGATGGGGTCGATGAGAGAGGGTGGTTTCAGAAAAGCTGGTTTACTCAGCGACACTGACTGATGGTCCCCACTTTCAGGCACATCCCACGTTACAATGGAGAAAGAATTCTGGGCTGAGTCGAATTTGGAGCAGGCAAGCACTCTGTGTGAACTGCACCCACCCACAGCATATAGGCCTCCCCACCTGCACGCTGATTGTGCCTTTTAGAAGCTCAGAAACTTAGGTTTTTCTCTCTGTCTTTGTTTCCTTCCTCGCCTTCTGCAGCTGGGTCATTTCTCTAAAACGCCCTGGTGGGAGCATGTTAAGGCCAGCGGTAGGTATCCCATTTCTTCAGCAGCCCCAGTACCTTGTACCTTTACATCTCTTATAAAGGCTGAAAATGCTCCTCTTTGATTTCCAAAGCCAGCAGCATGTTTGTGCGCTGCCAGGAGGGGAAGCTTAGCTCTAGCTGGTGGTGGTGCTAATTGTCTGACTGCACTTTTGAAAGAGGCTTTTTGAATCTGAGCATTCAGGGAGAAAGTGGAGAAGCGTGGCTGTATGAAAGAGCACTTGATGTTAAATATTCATGTTTTGCTCTCTGTTAATCCAAATCAGTAACCCCCATTGCTTAGCTGCAGTCTGACGGGCTTCCTACTATGACTGTGCTGGAAGGACTTGGAGACAAAACAGTAACAACAACAAAAAATAATAACTAAGGCTTGGGTGCTCATAGGTTTGAAGTGTTTCCAGTTCACATTGTATGACTCAGCTGCACTGTCTGTTTTCTCTGCGATGTTGAATGAGCCATAGTTGTCCCTCACATCAGCGTTTTTAGAACCACTCTCTCCTCCTTTTTCCTTCTCTCCTGTTAAATTCAGCTAAACTTTGTCCTTGCTTTAAAACCAGACATTTTATGAAATAATACTTAAAGCGAAATGTGGCACATTCTAGTTCATTTTTGAGAAATGAAAGTACTATTTTACACCACAGAGAAGAAATTGACTAAAGTTTAACAAAATAGAGCGATCAGATCGCAGGTTGTTTCAGCAACAACTTTGAGGTCATGTTTTCAGAACTTTAGGAAATACACATCTTACATATTTATAGTTTTATTTTTAAAAGCGCAAGTAATATAACCAGAGGGACTTTAAAAATAATCGCTTAATTTAAAAGGAAAAAGAGAAACAGTTCTTAATTAAAAAAGTGTTCTGGTAGCTATATTTCATGTTTTCTACAGTGCGTATATTTCATCATTATAATAAAAATAATGAAAGTTATATATATATTTTTAAATGCTGAGCGGTTGCTTAATTTTATGTTTTAGAGTTCATCAGTTTCTCCCTGTTTTTAAAGTCATTAGTTTCTCCCTTACCTACATCATCAGCCAGAGAAATGTTGGTGAACATGCTGTCGTCTTCTTCTTCTTCGCTGTGCCCGTCCATCTTGTTCAGTTTTCAGGCCTGTTAGTGAAAGAAATGAAGGCAGGAAGCTCGGCAGTTGTTCCATGTGATGGTCTTTGTTAAATCATTAATGAATGAGCGTCCAAGCCAGCAGGTGCCATCTGATCCTTGCACGAGCCACCCTCTTCCTGCTCTCCACCTAAGACGTTCTTACCAACCGGAGTGCTGCATTTCTAATCAGAAACAGCTAGAGACCCAAGTTAAAGAGTTACGGCTCTTTACCTGAGGCTGTCGAGCTGGTATTGCTGCTCTACCCTGGCCAGATGCCAAACCTTGTCTTCACTCTGATGACAGAAATGGCCCCAAAAGCCTTCGGATGAGGTGAGGGGAAGAAGTTGATTTTATATGATTGAGAGATGTTTTGGACACCTATCGGAAATTTCTCAAGGATTTGGTCAGTGGCTTAGCACTGTGACGTGGGGGCACGTCATCAAACCTCCCTGTGCCTCAGTTTTCTGTCTATATTATGGGGATAAGCCTGTTGTGAGGATTGAATGAGGTAGTCCATGAAAAGTGCCTGGCACATAGCATGCACTTGATAAATGTCAACCACAACAGTGATCTCAAACCATCAGACGCATGAAGAAATAGGATTCTTTATTGGTGCCTTCTCAAGTTACAGTATATGCACCTCACCCCATGAAAATGCATTAAAATGACAGGGTCTCCCTTCTCTCTTTCTAAAGTTGAACCCAAGAGAAGAGGGATATTGACCTCAACAGCCCTTAAAGACCAGTTGCCTTTGAGTTAATTCTGACTCTTGGGGATTCTGTATCTTTCAGAGTAGAACTGTGCTCCACAGGTTTTTCAATGGCTGTGATCTTTCAGACATAGATCACCAGGTCTTTCTTATGAGGTGCCTCAGGGTGGATTTGAACTGCTAACCTTTTGGTTAGTAGACAAACACTTAACCGTTTGTACCACCCAGGGACTCCCAATAGCCCTTAGGCCCTTTGATATAGGAGGAGCATTCTTTTACAACTATTTTTCTTGGTCCCCCAGTCCACACTCATATACATACACAAAACCAAAACTATTTTAGAATTTTAAATCATAACTCCGTTGGAAAAAAATCAGGCACATTTGATGAAGAATTTTAAGGAGGTGTTAAAGTTGAGTTGCTACATGCTATATTCTGCACTAAATGCTCTGATACATAGGATTTTTTAATTTACCCAAGTTCATTGTAGCTATATCAAGCAAAATGGATGTGAGCTTTTGAAAATACTGAGTGTTAAAAATTATTCACTACAATAGAATTCCCCCTAATTTCTCAGGTACATTCTACAAATGTTAGGTGCCTATTCTATACATAAAAGGATCCCTCGTGGAGAAAAAGGTTAAGCACTCAGCTGCTAATTGGAAGGTTGGAGGTTCAAACCCACTTAGCGGCTCTGAAGGAGAAAGACCTGGTGATCTGCTAGTTCAGGTCCTCCAAGAATCAGACAGGAAGATGCTGTTTATAAGATAAGAGAAAACAGGGAGCTGGGCAAGGTTGGAAAGCCCTCAGAACATGAAGCAAGTCTGCCCCAGGGTGAAGACAAAGGGGAGAGGAAGGTTTAGATTGCCTCTCCAAGGAAGGAGAGTTCAGCAAGGCTGTTGAGGAGTACTCGAGCCAAAGTCACCTGTTAGAGGAGTCTCCCCAGGAATGATCTGCCTCAATGTCCCTGCTGCATCTAGTCACAGTCTGGGAGAGGCTGGTGGGAAGTGAAGCCTTGGTGCAAATGAGTTGAGACCCTCGGTCAGTTACACTCCCTGTAATTGGAGGTCTCTGAGGCATAAGCTCATGGCCACTATACAGACTGAGCTACTTTTCTAGCAACTCTCTATATAATTCGTGAATTTCAGGAAGCATAGAAATGCCTCTCTTGCCTGATCCATCCTCTGTCAGTCCTAGAAATAATAAAACCAAACCTGTTGCTGTCAAGTGTATTCCTACTCATAGCGACCCTATAGGACAGAGTAGAACTACCCTGTGGGGTTTCCAAGGAGTGGCTGGTGGATTCAAACTGCCGACCTTTTGGTTAGCAGCTGAGCATTTCACCACTGCACCACCATGGCTCCTAGAATAGCACGCACTTAAAAAGTGCTTACTGTGTGCCAAGCAGTACTAAGGTTATTCCCATTTTAAAGATGAGGGAGCTGAGGCATAGAGAGCGGTTGAATAAATGACAAAACATCATGCAGCTAAGTAAGTGGTAGGGCTGGGATTGGACTCCAGGCCCTCTTGCTCCAGGGTCCGTGCTCTTAATCACTACATTAACTCCCCTAATAAATTTACTGGGTGGGACAGAGGCTGGAAGAAAAGAGCTAATAAACTTGGCAATAGAGTTTGTAAACCAAAGGGTACATTTGGTTTGAATTGTGTATTATTTGGGTTTTATTTTTATTTCTCATGAGCTATTGTACTTTCTGCTAGGATTAGCTTAGTTCCTTGATCTTTTGCTTTCTTTTGGGTTACTTTCAAGGAAATTTTTCAAAAAGTATCTATCCTAATAGACAGGAATGAAAGGAAATAAAACTGAAATCGGTCAGCAATTCATTGGGCAAAAGTTATGATGGAGAAGAGATTCATGTTCAACTGGGGCCAAGCATTATCTACAGATTTAACTTACCCGTGGTTTGCCTATCTTTTCATAATAAGAATGAATGAATTGTATACAAGCACCCTAACTCATAACAGACTCTACAGTTTCACACTCAACTCAAGACTAATCTACCCCTAATCTACCATCTATCACAGAATTAATAGGTCTAGAATGGACCTGCATCAAATGAGGTTACTAAAAAACCAAACCAACTGCTGTCGAGTTGATTCCAACTCCTGGCGACCTCGTGTGTGTCAGAATAGAACTGTGTTCCTTAGTGTATTCAAGGGCTAATATTTTGAAAGTAGATCTCCAGGTCTTTCCTCTGAGGTGCCTCTGGATGGACTCCAACTACCAGCCCTTCAGTTAGCAGCCGAGCACATTAACTGTTTGCACCACCCAGGGGCTCCCAAAGGAGGTTAAGGTAGGGATAACAATCTTTATTATAATACAGTCTTTCCTAAAATAGGATTCGAAAGCATAAAACATCAATATGAACATATAATAAATTATCTTCCCCTACCTTTTGAGTGGTGTCATGTATTGAATTATGTTCCCCAGAAACTGTGTGTATCAATGTGGCTGGCCCACGATTCCCAGAATTGTGTGGTTGGCCTCCATTTTGTGATTGTAATTTTATGTTAAAGAGGATTAGGGTGGGATTGTAACACCACCTTTACCCAGGTCACATCCCTGATCCAGTGTAAAGGGAGTTTCCCTGGGATGTGGCCTGCACCACCTTTTATCTCTCAAGAGATAGAAGGAAAGGAAAGCAAGCAGAGAGGGGGACCTCATATCATCAAGAAAGCAGTGCCAGGAGCAAAGCGTGTCCTTTAGACCAGGGTCTCTGCGCGAAGAAGCTCCTAGTCCGGGGGAACATTGATGAGAAGGCCGACAGAGAGAGAAAGACTTCCCCTGGAGCTAACACCCTGAATTTGAATTTTTAGCCTACCTTGACTGTGAGGAAATAAACTTCTCTTCGTTAAAACCATCCACGTGTGGTATTTCTGTTACAGCAGCACTAGATGACTAAGACAAGTGGGGAATGTGAAGTGTGTGCGTGTGTGTCTGTGTGTGTGCATGTTAATGGAATTTGGAGGTAACGGTGCTGAAGAAAGTAGAAAATGAGCAGAATTAGTCAATTAATAAGGATTCTCCCACAATCTCAAAATATCAATGTCAATAATGACACACACTGGAAGCCAGTGTTTGCTACGGGATTTCTCGGAGCTTTTTCAGAGTAACAACCCGGGAAACATCTTGAAGGGCACTGAGTACCAATTATGACATCTGAAGTGTAGGTAATCAGTGGATTCCTGCAGAGAAACTGGCATCTCTAAAGAAGGTGCTAGGCCCTCCTCTTCTGTATAAAATGTTCTCTTTCTTTAGGAGTAATTTCACATGAAACTATCGGGATATTTTTGACAAATTAGTGCAGATTGGATTACTTCAGTCCATTAGCTACAAAGGAAGAAAGTGATGGTGAAACTTTATTTTCATTATGTGTAGCTAATAACAATAGCTGAGGTTTATTGAGTGATTTACTCTATGCCCCACTGGTCTATGTGCTTTACCTGTTTGTCCTAGTTGTCATCATGTCATTTCCAACTCACAGCAACCGCATGGGTGTCAGAGTAGAACAGTGTTCCACACAGTTTTCAAGGCTGATTTTTCAAAAATAGATTGCAGACCTTTTTTCTGAAAAGCCTCTCTAGGAGGACTCAAACCTCCAATCTGAGCTTGTTAGTAGCTGGGCGTGTTAACTGATTGCACGACCCAGGGACTATAAACTGAAAACCCATTGCTGCTGAGTCGATTCCGATTCATAGTGACTCTATAGGACGGAGTAGAACTGCCCCCAAAGGGTTTCCAAGGCTGTTATCTTTACGGGAGCACGCTGCCACATCTTTCTCTTGCAGAGCGGCTGGTAGGTTCGAACCAGCGAAATTTTGGTAGCAGCCAAGGGCATAACCATGGCTCTACCAGGGCTCCCTCCTCACAACTATACCATCTCTTTATTCCTTTAAGCTGATGAATATGCATATTGTATTTCTACCTCTACATGTGCATTTTAAAGGTAAAGACCAAATAGTGAAATATGTATGGAAGGAAATACTAGGAAATTTTACATTTGTATTCTTCTTTAGGCTACTATAACCCAAGTTATAGTGTTAGTGTGTGTGTGTGTTTGTTTTTAAGTAAAAATTTTTTCCTAATTATACCTTGTTTTAAATGAATTTATCTTTTGGTTTTCACAAGTGTATTTAAATTATATATCATTTAAATCCTGGATTCAATTTTAGTAAATATACTTCAGTATGCTAACAGCCCACATCAAGGCAAGAATCTTTACATAAACAATTAACTTTGGCAATAGAGTGATAAATAAAAACACAGTTTCTGGTTTCACTGGATATTCCCTCATAAGACATCAGCTTCGATTCTTTAACACCAGCAATAGTAAACCACAATATTCATGATTTATGCGTTTATATGGGTATATCACAGGTATACAAATCCTATGTAATAATGCAACTTGAAGTGATTGGTAAGAACATGTAGTAAGTATAGTGGTTTGTGATTTAACACAAGGCCAACAAGGGCTTAAATAATGTCAGTTAGTAGTTTCCTGCTTTGCCCAGTTACCTTTAGGCAATCTACTCTTAGAGCATAAAGATGGCAGATTTCACACCACCATGCATCAAACATTCATGTGGCATACTCTGTGCTCCAAGGGTAAACACTGTAATTCTTTAAATGTGTCCAAGACGCCCAGTTCTGCTTAGGCAACACAGAAAAATTTAAGGCAGGATTTAACCTATTTAATTTTACTTATTGCACGTAACTTTTAGCAAGTATGTAAACTGCCTAGATTCATTCAACGATTATTTATTGAATACCTGCTATGTGCTAGGCATTGTTCTAGGCACTGAGGCTATAAGAGTGAATGAAACAAAGTATTTTCCATCACAAAGCTTGCGTTCTTGGTGGGGAAGACAGCCAATGATCAAATAATCACACACACATACAAATGGTGATGACTGGCATGAAGAAAATTACAGCAGGGTAAGGGAGATGGAAAGAGATAGGGGTGTGTGTGGGTGTTCTTTAATACAGTTTTTCTAGGACGGCCTCTCTGATGAGATGACATTTAAGCAGAGACTAAAGGAGTTGAGGGAGCAAGCATGAGGACATCTGGGGAAGAGCATTCCAGGCAGAGAGACTAGTGAGTACAAAGACCTCGAGGTGGGAGCAGGTTTGGCATGTTCAAACAACAGTGAGGCTTGAGCAGTATTCAGAAATACAGCAGCAGACTGGTCATGTAGAGCCTTACAGGCCCCTTTAAGTTCCTTGGGTTTCGCTCTGGAGAGTTAGGACACATGCAGAGAAGACACATGATTTGACTCACATTTTTACAGGATCATTCTGGCTATGGTGAAGAAAAGGGCAGAATCAGGAAGTGAATTAGAAGACAATTGCAATAGTCCAGGCAACAGATGATGCCATCTTAAACCCAGGTGATATCTGTGAAGGTGACACGAAGTAGTCCAGTACAGTACTTATTTCAAGTCTGGAACCAACCTCATTTGCTGATAGGGGGAGTGAGAGAAAGAGATGAGTCAAGATTGACTCCAAGGTGTTCGACGTGAGCAACTGAAAAAGGAGGTACCACTAGCTCAGGTGAGGAAGACAATGGGAAGAGAAGACAGGGGAGAAAGTGATGAGCTTTATTTTAAGGCATGTTGAGTTTGAAAGAACTTTTAAACAGACAAATGGAGATGTTGAGGAGGCAGTTGAACCTGAGTCTGGAGTTCAGGGCCTAGGCAGGGGAGATACAAATGTGGGAGTTGTCTGCGATCAATGGTGTGTGAAGCCCTGACCAGATGAGATCACTTAGGAAAGAGTATAGATAGAGCAGAGAAGAGGGTGGCTTGGGAATGTCAGCACTTAGAATGTCAGCAGGAGACAGAGAAGCCAGCATGGAAGGAGCAAAAGAAGTATGTGCTGGAAGAAATTGTTTCCGAAGGACAAAGTGATCAACAGAGTTAAGTGCTGTTGTCAGATGTTTAAAACCCTTTCAAGACCCAAATATTTTCTCCTTTGAATTTTTTTGTTGATAGTATATGTTTTCACTAATGAAGGCATGCTGATTAAAGGACCAATTCAGAATTTTTGTAATGAGTTATGGATTTTGATACCCATCATCTGGGATCAATGGGATGTCCCAGCAAATGCTGGATGTAGTAAATCCAACCGATACGAGTCAATGATAAAATCTCTTTTTGTTTTTTCCTTGAAAATTTGAGAAACATGAGGTAGAAATGAAGGCACCTGGCAATGACTGCACATACATTTTATTCTAGTATCCTTCTTCTTAGGCTTTTTATTATTTTTCGTGAAACTTTTCGAAACATGGTACAATGCATTCTTCCTTACTGCAAAAGCAGTACTTACAGCCCAAATAAATAAATCCAGGGATTTTTTTTTAATCTCAGGAAAATTACCACTACAATGCATTCTTCATTACTGCAAAAGAAGTACTGACAGGCCAAATAAATAAAACTAAAGGAATTTGAATCTCAGGAAAATTACCACTACTATGTATTCTTCATTATAACAAAAAACAGTGCTAACAGCTAAGAAGCAGAAACAGCTGCCCCGGAATATCGCAGAACTGCTCACAGCAGTGCATTCCACCTGTTACACATGGAAGTAACGATTGGGCTTTAAGACTGAATGTAGGGTAAGAATGTTACTGCAATAAGGTGGATTGGAGCCACCTGCCACAATAGCAAATTCTGAGACAGGGATGAGGTGAACAGCAAGAGTTTTATTATATATTGATATATAGGAGACAGAGGGGAATAGATTCCTCAAAAAAAACCCATCTCCCCAACTGGAGATGGGCTGAAGGCTTTTATAGGGACTGGATTATGGGTCTTAGAAGTTTGTGTTAGTTCTCCCTTGAGGTGGTCATGTCCCAGATGGGTTAATCTTTTCGTGGTGGTTATCTGGCGACATCCTGGTTTTCTTGTCCCAAGATGGGTGCTTTGTTCGGTTTGTCATTCCTACATCATTGTCACTTGTTTTCCACCCTCCAAGGAGGAACATCGGTTAATCTTAAACCATTTGTAGAGACTGGAACCAGAGGGAAAAACCAGATCATGAGACAATGTGACGGTTAGCAATGGGAAGTAAATAATAGTGAGCCGGGCCTATGCAGCCTCTTCCAAGAATAACTCATAGGAGTTCCAGTCCTTTAAAAAGGACCACTGCAATGCAATATTTCTTATTTCAAAGGCATTATTTACTGTTCAGAAACTAGAAAACAAGGAGCCGGTAATACCTGGAAACAATGAATAGTATCAAGGAGAAAATGGCCACTATGACTGAATGAAGACTGACACTAGCTTATTCTCATGATAGGTACATTCTCACGGGAACATAATAACTGGGAAACATAGTGAGGAGACTTATCTCACAGAAATAAAGGCAAACTTGTCAAAAGTTTAGAAAATTCATGCATCCAGGAGGCATCACCTAAGACAACGCTCAATCTACATAAAAATGAGGCTCCAAATCAGGGTTCTTGAGTTTCACGCATTTCAAAGGCTCCCACCTTGAGGCTAAATGCATTCAAATCAGGCTACCTCCTTTCCAAAAAACTCCAGAGACATAAAAAGTGGATAGGATACCGTATGTCCCATCAGGTTTTGAAAGGGTTAAATGAATGCCTAGTTTCAGTTTCTTCCTACAAAAATGTTATCCAATGAGAAAAACTGGTGGAAATCGTGGATACAAATAAGGAGATGGGGAGTGATCAGGAAATGGACATTATAAAGAAAAAGGCAGCTTGAAATGATGAGCAACACCTTTCCAGCATGGTTAATTGGAAGCAGAGGCTATCAGGATGGAAAACATTGATTTCTGTGGTGGATCCAGAATACCTCTCTAGGATGAACTTACGTTCAGCATTCTGATTGGAAAGGGGGAGGTGGGAAACTTGTCTTGGGGCTGCATTTCACAATGGATTGAGAAAATATCATTGTCCTTATCAAAAAATTTGGGAGAGAGAGGACTAAAAGCTGCTCCAAGCATCCCCTTGAAGATGCCAGACTCGGGGGCTGTTGCATATGCGCTCACAGTTCTCCCTGCACAGAGCTGCCTGGTGTAGAGGAAAGCAGGACCTAAAATCTACCTTGAGCTCCAGCCAGCCCATGCCCCAGGCCTCACAGGTAGCCTTTTTCTAATTTGCATACTTGCCGGTGGTGGTCCTGCATTGATGCAACGGACACTACTTTCTCATCTCCAAAAGGCACAAAATGTATTTATACATTAAATTCTTGTATTAAGGAGGAAAGTCATCAGCACTTGCCTCTCCACACAAAATCTCTTCATAGCCTGTAAAATGTTTTTCAAAGGTGAGCTATTCTTATTTTTCACATCCATATCATTACTAGGCATTTATTAATGTTAACACCTCCGAAGTCAGTTGCTTCTTATTAAAACACGTCTACGGCTGAAGAGAAAAATAAAACCAAGGATTATATCTGACTCCAGTAAAATTTCACATGCCTTACTAGGAACTGAGAAATTGATACTTGCTTGTGTCTAAACTCTGCAGTCCTTGTCTGGAAAGCTTGATTGGTGACTTGCTAAGGTCAGTATGTTCCTATTATTCTGGTTGTCTCGACTCCCTCTGTGGATAGATTACATGAACATTAATTTTGGGTGCTCTTTAACAAAAGGCTTCACATTAGCAATCAGAGCCAACTCTGATAAAAGAGACCATGTGAGGGCTTTGCCTATCTAAAGTGTTTAATAGGAGATTTCCTGTAATTATATGCTGTGTTATCTACAGGAGGGCTTTGGGAGGAGTAGGTTGGGAGACACCAAGGAAGGGACTGTCAGGTTAGCAGTGGGGATCTTGTAAACATATGTTAGATGGAATTGCTGATGGGTGGAGGTATTTTTTAAATTTTGTATTGTGGTGTAATATACATACAATAAAGTCTATATACGGTAATTACACACACACACACACACACATATATATATATGTATATATATATATAGCCAGTTGCCGTTGAGTTGATTCCAACTCTTGGTGACCACATGTGTATCAGAGTAGAAGTATGCTGCATAAGGTTTTCAATGCTGCTTTTTTGGAAGTAGATCACCAGGCCCTTCTTTGGAGACACCTCTACCGAAAAACCAAACCCATTGCCATGGAGTAAATTCCAACTCATGGTGGACACAAACCGCCAACTTTTCAGTTAACTTAAAGTGCATTAACTGTTCACACCACCCCATCTCTCTCTCTCTCTCTCTCTATATATATATATACATACGTATGCATGCATATAGGTACAATCTCTCTCTGCATCGATGCAACACACACATAAACACACACATATATATAGGTTGGAGTCCTGGTGGCGCAGTGGCTAAGAGCTACAGCGAGAACAGCTGCTAACCGAAAGGTCGGCAGTTTGAATCCACCAGCCTCTCTTGGAAACCCTATGGTGCAGTTCTACTCTGTCCTATAGGGTTGCTATGAGTCAGAACGGACTGAACGGCAAAGGATTTTTTTGGTTTTTTATATACATATAATATACCTATAATCTCCAACACCCAGATCAAAAACATTTCCAGCATCTCAAGGAAGGATTTCTTTTTTAAAATTTTTTCCTGTACAAAAATTTATACATACATTGTTATATGACTCTAATTGCTCTCCCCATACTGTGACAGCACATTCCTCCTTTCCACCACTGACTCCCCATGTGCATTCAACCAGCTCCTAACCCTCTCTGCCTTCCCATCTCACCTCCAGACAGAAGCTGCCCGTTTAGTCTCTTGTATCTACTTGAGCTAAGAGGCACATTCATCACGAGTATCACTTTATGTCCCACAGTCCAGACCAATCCCTGTCTGAAGAGTTGGCCTCGGAAATTGTTTTAGTTCTG
>NW_004444075.1:3188543-3198143 GCF_000243295.1 Trichechus manatus latirostris
CATCCCTGCATACCTGGTATAAATCCCACTTGATCATGATGAATTATTTTTTGATATGTTGCTGAATTCTATTGGCTAGAATTTTGTTGAGGATTTTTATGTGTATGTTCAGGGGGGGTATTGGTCTGTAATTTTTTTGTGTGGTGTCTTTACCTGGTTTTGGTATCAGGGTTATGCTGGCTTCATAGAATGAGTTTGGGAATATTCCGTCCTTTTCTATGCTCTGAAATACCTTTAGTAGTAGTGGTGTTAACTCTTCTCTGAAAGTTTGGTAGAATTCTCCAGTGAAGCCATCCAGGCCAGGTTTTTTTTTTGTTGGGAGTATTTTAATTACCTTTTCAATCTCTTCTTTTGTTATGGGTTTATTTAGTTGTTCTACCTCAGTTTGTGTTAGTTTAGGAAGGTAATGTGTTTCTAGAAATTTGTGCATTTCCTCTAGGTTTTCAAATTTGTTGGAGTATTTTTCATAGTATTCTTTTATGATTCTTTTAATTTCAGTTGGGTCTGTTGTAGTATCATCCATCTCATTTCTTATATGGGTTATCTGCTTCCTCTCCTGTTTTTCTTTTGTCAGTTTGACCAATGGTTCATCAATTTTGTTGATCTTTTCAAAGAACCAGCTTTTGGTCTTGTTAACTCTTTTTAATTGTTTTTCTATTCTCTATTTCATTTAATTCTGCTCTACTTCTTATTATTTCCTTCCTTCTGGCGCCTGAGGGCTTCTTTAGCTGCTCTCTTTCTACTTGTTCCAGTTGTAGGGTTAATGTTTTGATTATGGCCCTTTCTTCTTTTTGGATGTGTGCATTTATTGCTATAAACTGACCTCTGAGTACTTCTTTTGCTGTGTCCAAAGGTTCTGGTAGGATGTGTTTTCATTCTCATTTGATTCTATGAATTTCTTTATTCCATGCTTAATTTCTTCTATAACCCAGTAGTTTTTGAGCAAGGTGCTGTTCGGTTTCCATGTGTTTGATTTTTTTCCTTGCTTTTTCTGTTGTTGATTTCTACTTTAATGGCTTTATGTTCAGAAAAGGTGCTTTGTAATATTTTGATGCTTTGGATATTGTTAAGGCTTGCTTTATGGCCTAATATGTGGTCTATTCTGGAGAATGTTCCATGTGCATTGGAAAAGAAAGTATACTTGGCTGCTGTTCGGTGGAGTGTTTGGTATATGTCTATGCAATCGAGTTGGTTGATTGTAGCATTTAGCTCTTCTGTATCTTTGTTGAGCTTCTTTGTGGATGTTCTGTCCTTCACCGAAAGTGGTGTGTTGAAGTCTCCTACTATTATTGTGGAGCTGTCTATCTCTCTTTTCAATGTTGTTAGAGTTTGTTTTATGTATTTTAGAGTCCTGTCATTGTGTGTCAAGCAAGGATTTTTTAAAAACTGATTTGCTTATTAGCACTAGGGTCCATTTTACAGCAGAGAAAACAACCTGAATCACTGCCAATACTTTATCCAAAGGAAATTTGGATACAAATTTAACAAATTTAATGATTTGTTAAATGCCTTGGGAAGAAAATCTTTTGGGTACAGAGGTTGAGTCTAAGGTCTAGCAGAGATATTATCCTTTGCTCCAAAGTGAAAATTACCTATTTTTGTCCTTTTGCTTGATTGTCTTACCTTGCTGTATCTTGAACAATTTTCCAATTCTATTCCCTGTCATTAGTTGAAGACACATTGATTGACTGTTGTGTGTCCAAGACTGTGGATATAAAGAAGAGTAAGTTATAGTCCTTGCTTTCAAAGAACTTATAGACCAGTTGAAGTTTAAGCCAAAATAGGGAATGGGTGGTCCCGATCCAATGTGTTAAGTGTGACAATAATAACAGCTAACGTTTATAGAAGGAGCCTTGGTGGTGCAACAGTTAAACACTCAGCTGCTAACCAAAAGGTCGGCAGTTGGAACCACTCCATCAGCTCCATGGGAGAAAGACTTGGTAATCTTCTTCTGTAAAGATTACAGTCAAGAAAACCCTATGGGGCAGTTCTACTCTGTCACATGGGTTTGCTATGAGTTGGAATTGACTTAACAGAACCCAACTGCAGCATTTATAGCGTACGTCTTATGTGCCCAGCTTGTCTCTGAGCATGTTAGCTGCATCTCCTCATCTGAACCTCATCACTATTATCTTTACCTTGCTGGCAAAAAAAATGAAAGCACAGAGAGGCTGGTGATTTGCCCAAGGACGATATAGCTCATGAGTGGGGCAGCTGGGATTTGGCTCCAGTGGCCACAAATGTATCCACTCCCCTGCAGCTGTTTCTCAGGTATGATGCTGGAGACATGAGCAGGGCACTAAGGGAGCAGATCTTTGCATCTCTCGTCTATTTGAGCCAACCAGGAGCACCACTCAGCACTACCGAAAAATATGCCAGTTGGTGTCTTTCTCTGACACAGCCCTAGCAAAGCGTTGCATTACTCCATAGTTAGCACTTGACTATTTATAGGTACAACATGAGTTTCTCCAAATCACAGGCAGTCAGCAGAACCAGGTGTCAAATATCATTTTAAAATTTTCTATTTAAATTGTTGGTTCAAGTGCCAACATATAAATTTTTTTTTTCAGTCTCGAAAGCATGATAGAAAGCGTTACTGTGACATCAAGGAGTTCCAAATAGTTTAAAAGAGATCACTGTAGTGGTGCAAGATTTTGAAATGCCACCTGAGGTGGTGGTTGCCACTTTCTTCTGTCAGAATTCTCTAAAGCAGGCAGCCTGGGGATAAAGATAGCAGAGCTTCCCTCATAATCACTGATAAAGTCATCTCTCCTCACACAGAGGTAAATTATGTCCATCTGCATTATTGTGCTGTCTTCACACTTTGGCTCCTCAGAGGACGGGGACCAAGTTGAACTTAAACTGAATTTTATTTATCACAGGCTAGGTGCCAATGGGAGCCCTGGTGGCACAGTGGTTAAGAGCTACAGCAAGCTATGGCTGCTAACCAAAAAAGGTCGGCAGTTCAAATCCACCAGCCATTCCTTGGAAACCCTATGGGGCAGTTCTGTAGGACTGCTATGAGTTAGAATCAACTCGACGGCAACGGGTTTGGTTTATGGGTTTAGGTACAGATGGAATCCCTGGGTTGTGCAAACAGTTAACACGCTCGGCTGCTAACCAAAGGTTGGAGGTTCAAGTCTACTCAGAGGTGCCTCAGAACAAAGGCCTGGAGATCTGCTTCTGAAAAAATCCATTGAAAACCCTATGGAACCACAGTTCTACTCCAGTACACATGGGATCACCAAGAGTCAGAATCAACTCGACAGCAACTGGTTTTTGGTGCAGAGGAATAGAATAGTTGTAACAGGGTTTAATAGTAGTAATGATGGTACTAATCTGAGAAGTTAGTGATTCCCAACCTTTTCAAGCCATCCTATACGACATCAAGCTATGCTATAAAAATGAAGTTTGTGTAGTTGTTTGAAGAGAGACCAGTGGCAGGATAACTGAGTCCCAACAGTAGTCCAGGCCTGCATACCTCAGAAGATCCAACCACAGGAGCCAGGAGCATAGTCAAATTTGTCGGCAGTGATTTAGGTTCACCAATTTAATGTTATTAAATTGAGCTTTATTGGGCTTAAAGTTTTCTTGGTGTCTAATTTATCAGTTTGTTATGGTTTATAGCTGTATAAGAATTATAAGCATAAAAATTATATATTTATATGTTTATGCATTTTTTTAAAACAAGATGATAAAAGATGTCAACATTGGAAGTTCGTGAGAAGTTTTTCTCTTAAAGGGGTGGGGAGGGTCTGTACGTTACTTAAGTTTGAGAAATGCTGTACTGTAACCCACGGACCTACAGAGGGAGACAAACACAGGCCTTGCTCTTGAAGAACTGAGATTCACACAGAATTCAGTGCAGTGGACAAAAGTGGAAAGAGGTTATACTTGAACGTTTTTGAAGTCATGACGCTACATTTATTGCTATTGTTTTTTCTACTCTTTGACCTTCTTTAAAAGTTGCTACCCACCAAATATATATATGTTTGTTTGTTTGTTTGTTTCCAGCATTCCCTCTTGGGATTCCCCGACATCCTGGTTGATTTTTTTTTTTTTTCAAAGTGTATGTTGTGAAGTTTACTTTGTGGTGTAAAGTTTACCGGGTTTGATAAATGCATAGTCATGTATCCATCACCCCAGTGTCATACAGCACAATTCCATAACCCCAGAAAATGACCTGGTAGGGATCCTTTGTAGAAAATTTCTCCCCTTTCCCCTAGCCCCTGGGAACCACTGACCTGATTTCCATCCCTATAAATATGCCCTTTCTTTGTCATAAAAATGCATTCATACAATATGTAGCCTTTAGTATCTGACTTCTTTCACTTACAGAATGCATTTAAGATTCATTCATGGTGCTGTGTGAATCAATAGCTCATTCTTTTTTTTGCTGAGTAACAGTCCATTGTATAGATATATCAGACTTCATTTAGCCATTACCCTGTTGAAGGACATCTTGGTTGTTCCCAGTATGGGATGATTATGAATAAAATTTTTATAAATATTCATATACAAGTTTTGTGTGAACATAGTTTTCGATTCATTTGAGTAAGTACCTAGGATTGTTTTCTGGCTTGTGTATTAAGCATGTTTAACTTTCAAACTATCTTCCAACATGGTAGTACCATTTTGCATGCCCAAGAGCAATGAATGAGAGTTCTTGGTGCTCTGCTGTTCACCAGCTTTGGGTATTGTCAATTTTTTTTTTTTTAAAGCAATTTTAATAGGTATGAAGTGGTATTACATTATGGTTTTCTTTTGCATTCCTGATGACAAATGATGTTGAGCATCTTTTCATATGCTTATTTGCCATTGATATCTTCTTTGTGAAATGTCTGTTTAGATCTTTTGCCCATTTTTAAAAATTGGTTATTTCTTATTGTTGAGTTTTAGAATGTCTTTATATATTTGGGATACAAGTTTTTCTGTCAGATTTATGATTTGCAAATATTTTCTCCCAGTCTGTGCTGTGTCTTTTCATCTTCTTAATTGTGTCTTTGCTAAAGTTTTCGATTTTGATAAAGTTCAGTTTATCAGGTTTTTTTAAATTATGCTTTTAGTGTCATATCTATAAACTCACTGCCAAACCCAAAGTCACACGAATTTTCTGCTATGTTATCTTCTAGAAGTTTTATAGTTTTATGCTTTACGTTTAGCTCTATGATCTATTTGGAGTTAATTTTTGTTCAAGGTGTGAGGTATGTGTGGAGGTTCATTTCTTTTTTTTTTTGTTTTGTTTTGCATATGAATGTCCAAATGTTGCAGTGTCATTTTTAAAAAGACTATCCTATCCATCGAACTGCCTTAGTCAAAAATCAGTTGACTGTATTTATGTGGGTCTGTTTATGAACTGAGGAGCCCTAGTGGCACAGTGGTTAAAGCGCTGGGCTGCTAAACCAAAGGTCGGTGGTTTGAACAAACCAGCTGCTCTTTGGGAGAAAGATGTGGCAGTCTGCTTCCATAAAGATTTACAGCCTTGGAAACCCTATGGGGCAGTTCTGTTCTCTCCTATAGGGTCACTATGAGTCGGAATCGACTCGATGGCAATGGGTTATTTACAAACTGCCAGAAGAACAAACAAATCTGTCTTGGAAGAAGTACAGCCAGAATGCTCCTTAGAAGCAAGGATGGCAAGACTTCGTCTCACTTACTTGGGACATGTTATCAGGAGGGACTCCTAGAGAAGGACATCATACTTGGTGAAAAAGAGGGTCAGCGAAAAAGAAGAAGATCCTTAATGAGATGGATTGACACGGTGGCTACAACAATCGGTTCAAACAAGGATTGTGAGGATGGTGCAGGACCGGGCAACGTTTCATTCTGTTATACATATGGTCGCTGTGAGTTGCAAGTGACTGAACAGCACTTAACAACAACAAATTTATGAACTATCTATTCTGTTCCATTGCTCTGTATGTATGTCCTTCAGCCAATACAACACTGTCTTGATTACTGTAGCTTTATAGTAAATCTTGGAATTCTGTAGTGTGAGTCCTCCAGCTTTTTCTTTTTACGAATTGTTTTGGCTATTAGAAAAATTTGCCTTTCCTTATAAATTGTATAGTTGGCTTGCCATCATCTACAAAAGATTACTGGGATTTTTATTGGGATTGCACTGAATTCACAAATCAGATTGTGGAGAATTGACATCTTAATAATAATAATTCTTTCAATCCTTGAACACAGTATATCTCTTTATGTGTTTAGATTTTCTTTAATATTCTTCATCAGTGTATGCACAGGGTAAATGTGTACATACAGATGCACATACTTTTTAGACTTATACCTAAGTACAGCCTAAGAAACCCTGTGGGACAGTTCTACTGTCACATGGGGTCACTATGAGTCAAAAATTAACTTGACAGCACCTAACAACAACAACAGCTTAAACTTTTTGGTGTATTTATAACTAATATTGTTTATTAATATCGAATTCCAATTATTCATTGCTTGCATAAAAGGATATGAATGGTTTTTATATATTGATCTTTCAAAACTCACTTATTTGTTCTTAGAGTGTTTTTGAAAATCTTTGGAATTGTCTACATAGACAACCATGTCTTATTCAAATAAGGACAGTTTTATTTTTTTCCTTTCAAATCCATATGCCTTTCATTTCTTTTTCTTTCCTTATTGCCCTAGCGATGGCTTCCAGTATGATATTAAGTAGGAATAGTGAAAGTGTACATTCTTGCCTTGTTCCCAAAAGTATTCACTATCTTACCCTTAAGTATGATGTTAGCTATAGGTTTTTCATAGATTTCCCTATATAAAATTTAAAAAGTTCCTGTCTATTTCAGTTTTCTGAAAGTTTTATCATGAATAGATCTTGAATTATGTTGAATTTTTTTTACTTCTATTGATATGATATGGAGCCTTGGTGGTGCAGTGGTTAAGAACTTGGCAGCTAACCTAAAGGTAAGCAGTTCAAATCCGCCAGCTGCTCCTTGGAAAGCTTATGGGGCAGTTCTACTCCGTCCTATGGGGTCACTATGAGTTGGAATCAGTTCAATGGCAATGGGATTGATACGATAATTTTTTTATTATTTAGTCTGTTAATATGGTGAATTACATTGATTGATTTTTCACTGTGGAACAAGCCTTGCATTCCTGGGACCTGTGATGAACCCCGCTTGTCATGATATATAATCTTTTAGCATACTGTTAGCTAAATTTCATAATATTTTGTTGAGAATTTTTGTATCTATGTTCATGAGGTATATTGGCATGTAGTTTTCTTGCAATGTAGAGTCGGCTGCTACCCTAGTTTTAGGGTAATGCTAGACTCATAAAAAGAGTTGGGAAGTGTTCTCTCCTCTTCTGTATCTTGATACTTTGTAAAATTTGTGTTATTTCATCCCTAAATGTTTTGTAGAATTCATTAGTGAGACCATCTGGACCAGAAGTTTCTTTTTAAAAATTTTAAACTGAAAATTCCACTTCTTTGATGTAGGACTATTCAGATTAGCTATTTTTTCGTGAGTCAGTTTTGGTGGTTTGGGTCTTTCAAGAAATAGGGTCTTATCATCTAAGTTGTTGAATTGATAGACATAGAGTTGTTTGTAGTATTTGCTTATTATCCTTTTAATGTCCATGATATCAGTAACAATGTCTCCTTCTTTCATTCCTGATAAATGTAAATTGTGTCTTTGCTTTTTCTGAGCCAATCTGGTCAGAGGCTTATCAATTTTTTGGCCTTATCAATGAATCAGCTTTGGGTTTCATTAATGTTATGTACTGTTTTTCTGTTTTCAATTTCATTTATTTCTATTCTACTTTTTATTATTTCCTTCCATCTCCTTGCTTTAGACTGAATTTGCTACTTTTAATTTCTTAAGGTAGACTAAATTTGCTAATGTTTAGTGAGAATTTTTGTATCTATGTTTATGAGGTATATTGGTCTGTAGTTTCTTGCAGTGTACAATCTTGTTTGGGTATTAGGGTAATAGTGTAAGGTTAGATTACTGAATTTAGATCTTTCTTTAGGTCTTTTCTAATATAACCATTTAATGCTATAAAATTTCCTGCTTTAGCTGCATCCTACAAATTTCAATAGGTTGTACATCCATTCCTCACTTACTGACATGGTTAGGTTCCAAAGACCATGTCATTACGTGAAAACTGCTGTTATACGGGTTGGGCCTGTGCCCCATCTTTGGTGCTTCTGTCCCCCCAGGTTGCTCACTGCCCATTGGGCACCCCTGGCACATTTCAGGATGTGCATGACATGATAGGCTCTCCTTCCCCACCATGCCCTCCCCACCACCGCAGAGCCCGTGGGGGCTTGAGGGGGTAGCAGTGGTGGTGGAGGATTGCCCAACACCTCCAGAGCAGCAGGGACCCATCATCATCTGGCCGCACTCCAGGCATCAGCATGGACCCCTGTGCCTTGCCGCTCCTCCTTCCTGCTCCGAGGCCCTGGAGATGGGCCTTCGTGGTGGGAAGCTCCCGGGCCTGCAGGCCCACCTGGGCCTGGCGGAGGCTGCAGAGGTGGTAAAGAGGCCTCTTTGGAAGAAGAGACTTCGAGTTCCCACCCAACTCCTGGGGCCCAAGTTCCTGCCATTTCCTGCATGCCTCTTGCTTGCCCTGCAATGGCCACAGGCCTGGCCTGGCGCCTCTGCCCAACCCAGGTAATATGAACGGAAGGCAGCCTGCGCAGCCTCGCTCCCTTTCAGAAACCTCACCCTTCTCCTTCTCCTCCCATCCTCACCTGGCTCCTTGTTAATACACAAAATAGTTGGATAGTAGATTTTTTTCTATTATTGTAAAAAAGAAATGGATAACGAGACAGTCAATAAGTGAGGACCAGGTGTATTTTATTTTCATTTAGTTTAAAGTTTTTTAAATTTCACTGAAGGCTTTCTCTTTGATCTTTGTTGTTGTTGTTAGCTGCCATCAAGTCGGCCCCAACTCATGATGACCCCGTGCTCAACAGAATGAAACACTGCTCCATCAGGTGTGATTCATAGGATTTTCATTGGCTGATTTTAAGAAGTAGGTCACTAAGCCTTTCTTCCTAGCCTGGCTTAATCTGGAAGCTGTACTGAAACCTGTTCAGCATCATGGCAACATGTAAGCCTCCACTGATAGACAGGGTGGTAGCTGCCCTGAGGTGCATTGGCTAGAAATCAAACCCGGTCTCCCGCATGGAAGGCGAGAATTCTACCATTGAACCACCAATGGCTGAATCAGTTCTTACTCACGGCTACTCTAGATGTATCTGAGTAAAACTGTGCTCCATAGGGTTTTTTTTGTTTTGTTTTTTTATTGTGCTTTAGGTGAAAGTTTACAGAGCTAATTAGTTTCTTTTGTTTGGTGACATTGGTTGCCAACCCCACAATGTGTCAATACTCTCCCTTTCTCAACTTTAGGTTGGTTCCCCATTTCCATTCATCCAATTTTCCTGTCCCTTCCTGTCTTCTCGTCTCTGCTTTTTGGCCAAAGTGCCCATTTAGTCTCAGATACATGGTTGAACTACATGTGTTATTGTCTGTCTTATGGGCCCGCCTAATCTTTGGCTCAAGGGTGAACTTTAGGAGTGACTTCGGTACTGAGTTAAAGGGTGTCTGGGGGCATACTCTCAGGGTTTCTCCC
>NW_004444075.1:3209250-3232069 GCF_000243295.1 Trichechus manatus latirostris
ACTTTTCTCACTCCATTTGGTGCTTGGCTGAGTTCTTTATCTCTTCATTTGATGTTTTAGGGTTTCAGGATTGTTGTATTCTCTG
Organism: Trichechus manatus latirostris; assembly: GCF_000243295.1. NCBI lineage: Eukaryota > Metazoa > Chordata > Mammalia > Sirenia > Trichechidae > Trichechus > Trichechus manatus. Next base: position 3,209,336 of record NW_004444075.1, read on the forward strand.
TTCAGCTTAGTTTTTTGGATCTTTGCTGTGGAGGGACGGCATGGTGCTTCAGCCTGGAGTGCCATTTTGCTGGAACTCTGGTCTTTTTTTGAGTTTGAATTTTTTTCTACGTTTTTCTCCTGCTCTGTCTAGGACCCTCTATTGTGATCCCTGTCAGAGTAGTCGTTGGTGGTAGCCGGGCACCATCTAGTTGTCTGGACTCAGTCTGGTGAAGGCTGTGGTAGTTGTGATCCATTAATCCTTTGGACTAATCTTTCCCTCGTGTCTTTGGTTTTCTTCATTCTTCTTTGCTCCAGACGGGGTAAGACCAGTAGATGTATCTTAGATGGCCATTCATAAGCTTTTAAGAACCCAGACAGTACTCACAAAAGCAGGATGTAAAATATTTTCTTTATAAACTGTGTTATGCCAATTGAGCTAGGTGTCCCCGTGACCATGGTCCCCAGCCCTCAGCCCAGTAACTTGGTCCCTCAGAGAGTTTGGATGTGTCTGTGAAACTTCTATGACTTTGCCTTGGTCAAGTTGTGCTTACATCTCCAGTATTGTGTATTGTCTTACCCTTCACCAGAGTTGCCACTTATCCCATAGGGTTTTTAATGGCTGAGTTTTGGAAAATAGATCACCAGGTATTTTTTCCAAGGTGCTTCTAGGTGAATTTGAACCACCAACCTTTTGGTTAGCAGTTGAGCATGTTAACCTTTTGCACTACCCAGGGACTCCATAGATTATTTATAAATGTGTTTTTAATTTCCAAATATTTGGGTATCGTTCTGTTATTGATTTCTAGTTTAATTCCACTATAGTTTGAGAACCTACTTTGTATAATTTCTATTCTTTTACATTGTTGAGGTTTTTTTTATGACTGTGAATATTCCACACGCACTTGGGAATACTGTGTATTCTGCTGCTGTTGGATGCAGTGTTCTATAAATGTCAATCAGGTCAAGGTGTTTGACAATATTGTTCTATGATTTTCTACCTACTTGTTTTATTAATTTCTGAGAGAGAGAAATGTTGAAATTTCCATCTACAGTTGTGGATTTGTCTATTTCCCTTTTAAAATCTACCAGTGTTTGCCTAATGTATTTTGAAACTCTGTTGTTGGGTGTATATACATGTATGTTTGTTATATTTTCTTGGAGATTGGCCTCTTTTTCATAATGTATTGTCCCTCTTTATCCCTGATAATATTTTTTGTTATGAAGCCTACTTTGTCTAAAATTAATGTTGATACTCCAGCTTTCTTCTGTTTAGTGTTAGCATGCTATATAGTTTTCTATCCTTTTATTCTTAATTGATCTATGCCTTTATATTTAAAATGGGTTCTCATACTTGGGTCTTGTTAATCAATTCTGACAATTTTGGTATTTTAACTGATGCGTTTAGACCATCACATTAAAGGTGATTGATTATTGATATGATTGGATTAAAGTATGCTATCTTACTAGCAGTTTTCTATTTGTTTCATTTGTTTGTTTTTACCTCTTCTTCTGCCTTCTCTGGGTTTAATTCAACATTTTAAAACTTTTCAAGTGGTGTCAAAGGCTTCATAAAATACATTTTTAAAAAATCTGAGTCTACCTTTAAATAATATTATATTGCTACATAATATTATGCTACTATAATACACAAAGAATATTATACTACTACATATATAGTTCGAGGACTTTATAACAGCATACTCCCAAATCCTCTCTCCCCCCCATGTGCCATGTTGCATACATTTCGCTATGCTATAAACACACAATACATTATTAATATTATTGCTTTAAACAATTAGCCATCTTTTAAAGCAATTCAATTTAAGAAAAAGATTTTATATTCCCTTCATTTATTCCACTTCTAACATTCTTCATTACTTGATACATGTCTAATTTTTTGACATATATCATATGCCTCTGCCTAAAGAACTTTCTTTAACATTTCTTGTAGTATAGGTCTGCTGGCAATGAATTTCTTAAGTTTTTGTTTGTCTGAGAGTCTTTATACTTTTGGAGGATATTTTTTCTGGGTGTAGAATTCTGGGGTGACTGTTTGTTTTTTTCCTTTACAGTAGATTGAAGATGTCACTCCATTTCATAGTTTCTCACAAGAACTCTGCTGTAATTCTCATCCTGGTTCCTCTGTAAGTAATGTGTTTTTTTCCTGTCTTCCTTCAAGATTTTCCTTTTGTCTTTGGTATGCTTTGGTGTTTTGTTTTATTTTATCGTTGTTTTTGTTTTTAATTCTCCTTGGTGTTCTCAGAGCTTCTTGAATCTATGATTTCCTGTCCTCACTAATTTGGAAAGTTCTCTGCTATTTTTTCTTAAATATTTGTTCTGTCCATTCTCTCTTTCTTCTCCTTCTGAGAGTCCAATTATGTATTAGACTGTATTGTCTCATTGCTCTTGGGCACTTTTTTCTATTTTCCCCCCCCCCCACTCTTTTTTCTGTTTATGTTTCAGATTGGGTCATTTTTATTGACCTATGTTCAAGTTCACTGATTCCGTGTCAAGTCTACTGATGAGCCTGCCAAAAGCATTCTTCATATCTGTTACTGTGTTTTGGAGTTCTAGCATTTTCACTTGATTTTTTAATAGTTCCTATCTCTCTGCTGAAATTATCTATCTGATCTTGCATATTGTCTACCTTTTCCACTAGAGTTTTTAACATATTAATCATAGTTTAAATTTCCTATCTGATAATTCCAACATACGAGCCATGCCTCAGTCTGGTTTTGATGATTGCTTTATCTCTTCCGACTGTTTTTTCTTGCTTTTTTGTGTGCTTTGTAATTTTTTATTGAAAGGTGACTATGTCTTTTAGGGCAGTGGATACTAAGTAAATACTTTTTTTTTATGGTTGGAAATGAGTATGTCTTTCCTTCTGCTAGGTCTTTTGTTTGGTGCTTGTATTAATGTAGCCAGGAGTTTGTTGTTGCTATGGTTACCCTCAGTGTTCCCTAGGCTTCAGTTTTCTCTACTGATACTTTGTTTTTATCTCCTCTTGGTTTGGGGTCTTCCTTTTGGGCTACCCCTTCCCCCTTCCCCCCAGAGACAGTCTGTATCTTGTAACTTTCCCAGTTGTATTCCACTGCAACTCTTGTTAACATGGTGGTAGGGAGTGATAGGAGAGTGATCTCTTATGTTCTCATTACACTTCAGTCTTAGTCAGACACTATCAAGCTGGGTCTTAAGCTGGGCCTAGCAAGTATTCCCACCCCTCCCCCAGTGGTGGGCTTCTTTTTTTGCCTATTTTATCTCCTAGCTGTAGTCAGTTTCCACCAGTGCCCTGAGGTTACAGTTTTGATCCCCTTTCCTCTGCAGATTAAGACTTTTGTTTGGTAGGGGAGATATATTAGGATGGCATTTGGGCAGTGCTGCTGTTCCCCTTCCCCAGCCAGCATCTTGGAGGACATTTTCTTAGAATTCTCCCTATCTTCCCTGTGAGCGCCTAGAGTTCCTGGAAGAAATACCTACAAGAAGGTATGAATCGTCTATGTCTGCAGCCCCCAGGGAATTAATACTCTCATGCCAGCTCTCGCTTGGCCTTTAGCAATTCTTTAAACATTTCTAGCTTAATCTTCTTACCAGCTTTATATCATTCAACAACATCTGTCCCAGGTAAGCAAATGCATGAATCCTGTTTCACCCTGCAGGCCTTTGTCTTTCTCTTGGTTTCATGTTAGTTGTTTGCCTATGACATCAGTTCTTTGATGGGTTTAAGCAGAGTTGTTAATTTGTAGGTTGTCCAGCTTTTTTCTTATTGTATGCTGAGAGCAACACTCTTTGCTCTTTCCAGCTCTTAAATCTTCAAGATTTAACCAGAAACATTATTTATGTTTTAAAATTTAAATTTCATCAGCATTAACTTTATTTTAAAAGATTCGGAGGACTTTTGCAACAGCCCAAAAACATCTTTCTAGGTATATTTGTAAATTAGAACTGGAAATCACTAATGAAGAGGGTATAAAAATGTAGTAGAATAATATTTGGGGTCACTGATTTATTTATTTGTTTGTTTGTTTATTTCCTTTTCTGTATTTTCCCCTTACTTCTTCTCTGATTCAAACTTGCAACTGATTCAGTGTTTCATTGTCTTGGGAGAGGAATGCTATAGAACAGAAAAAAGAAGTAACGTGCAAGAATTTTCTGGGTTTTGGTTCCAGAAGCCTGAGCTCATAGTAGACTTTAGAAGGTGTTCCCAAAAAGAGGAAGCAGAAGAGGTTTATAAGAAGCAGAGTGGGTAACAGGAGGAAAAGGGGCCTTTCCCAGACTGCAAAAAAAGTTGCCCGCACCCAGACCAGAGCTCAAGGGAGGCCTTGGAATAGTACACGAAGGAGCTGCAAGACCTCTGAGAGTAAGAGCTGTTATGTCTAGGCAGACAGGAGCCCTGAGCTGCCTCAAAAAAGATTTCCCTGTCCAAGTGTGGTTTGGAAACATCAAAATGCCACCATTCCTGAAAAGCCCTTTAGACAAAGAATGGAAGTCCCAGTAGAAATCTGTGAGAGAGATGACAAACACCAGAGACCTCCACCTCCATAGATACCTTCACACTGCAGAGCATGCTGGACACCTGACATGACCATTAGGAGGGAAGGGCAGCCCCGAGAATGACCCAGGTGATATCCTGGAGAGATGAGAGCTCAAAGTCAAGTTTCGTTGATTTCTAGAAAATAAAGAAATTTAATATTGCTTGCATGCCTTAATTTGCAGACTAAGAATCATCATACCTGTTACAGAGGTAATCTATCCTCAGGGACCTCGTGGTCATTTTGTTTCATTTAAGACTGTTTTGGACTTTAGTGACCCTCAAGATGTTTTTCACCTCAACGGACCTGAGGATTCAGTGTGCCCTCGCTGGTAATGGTTCCCTCTGGGGTTGGTTGGGCTGGGGAGGTAGAAGCTGCAGGGGGATGGGAACTTTGAATAAATCCCCCAGGTGATTCTGAAAACTCTTTCTTCCACACACTAGCTTCCTATTCCCACCCCTTCCCAGAGATTCTGTGTTCTTCTCTGTATGTCTGTGGGCACATTTTTTTTTTAATTAGGACACTAAAACAAAGACACAGTTTGACGATTTTATGCATGACATATATTGTTACAAAGGTGCACATAAAGTGAATATATTGATGTGAAAACACTTCGCACTATATACGTAAGTTGAAATTATTACTATTACTTGTATTACAGACAACTGAAGGTTAAGTGTGTATGTGAATCTGTGGATAGGAAGGAAAATCCCTGAGTTTTCCTTCTTGGGAAGAGGTGATTGTCTTGGGAAACTGTCCTCCTTTTGACCATGCCTCCTACTGAGGCCGTAAGAAAGATCATGTGAAACACACGTAAGCATCTGAATGAAAATGTCCCCAAAGTGAACAATTGAGAGAATTACTGCAGTTCCCTCATTCAGTTCTGTTGACTGAGGCCCTGGGTCTGGCTTACTGATGTCCTTGACATTATCATAGCAGAGATGTGTGTTTTTGCCAGTATTTCTGCAAATGAGACATCAGCTAGCTAGGAATAAGCACTGGGGAGGATGACACATCATGTGTTATGTTTTCCAGGACTTATGTTCGATGCCATAGTGGAGAAACAGAGGTAGAGACCTGGTGGTGGGACTTGTTTTCTTAGTTTGGAAATGTTTCTCCACTACAAAGTCCACAGAAAACTGATATCTTAAAGCTGCTACACGTTAGGCCTATTTGTCTTATCTAATAAAATCATATTATAGTACTTCTTTGCCTAGAAACTTTTTAAAATCTGAGCTAAAGTGTTCAAAGAGCATGCTGAGAGAGGAAGGGAATCCCCTGTGATTTATCACTGGAGCACAGAAAACACTGTGATTTCACCAGATGATGTGGGTGTCACCGTAGACATGCTGCAGAAGGACCAGAGAGGTTAGATGTGGGCTGCTACTTGGACCTGCTAAAAGAAGGCATTACTGGAAAAAGAAAATTACATATCAAGAGACTGGATGAAATGTGCTTTTGAGGGCTTGCTCCCATTACCACACACTGGTTTACAGCTCAAGATCTGGACTTAAAACTGAAAACCAAACCCATTGCCATTGAGTCCGTTCCAACTCATAGCGACCCTATAGGACAGTGTAGAACTGCCCCACAGGGTTTCCAAGGAGCAGCAGCTGATGAATTCGAACTGCCGACCTTTCGGTTAGCAGCCGTAGCTCTTAACCACTGCACCACCAGGGCGCCAGTGAATCTCAGATCGACTGCTTACTAATTGTGTGAACTTCAGTCAGCTACTAAAATATAAGAGGAGAAGAATAACACCTATCTCCAAGGGCTGTTGTGAGGATTAGATTTGGTAATGTATATTCAGTGCAAAGCCTTTAGATGTCCACAGTACATGTTAAATCTTGTTAGCTGTAGTCTTTCCTTTTAAAATATTTAAGCTACAGTCTACTACTTTGTATCATTACTCAGAAGTCATGTGTCCCAGAATGAACCCCTTTGAAAAGGAATGTCGGTTGATATCCAGGTAAAGAGTAGGCATTTGCATTTTTATTATTTTACTCACTGAAGAGAGAGAATAGCAATATTTTTTCAGGGGCTTTTTTTAGGGTCAAAGGACCACTTTAAGTGGGAATCCCAAAATGTTATGGGGACATTGAGTTGCCACCTAGTCCTCAGATTCATGATAGAAAGTGTGATCCATTGTTAGAATCTTTTGAGTTTAAAGGACTCAGACCCATTTGGTGATAGGGGTTTATTGTAAGATATTATAGATTGAATTGTGTTCCCCAAAATGTGTGTTAGAATCCTAACCACAGTATCTGTGGATGTAAACCCGTTTAGAAAGAGTTTTCTTTGTTATGTTAATGAGGCCATACCAGTGTTTTGTAACTCACTTCTGAGTTATAAAAGGAGCAGATTAGACACAGAGATATGCACACCCAGGGAAAGACAGATATCATGCTAGGGTCCTCTCCAAGCTAAGGAACTAAGGAATGCCTGGGACCACATACCAGGAAGGAAGTGACACAGCCCAGACCCTGACTTGGACTTGGAGCCCCCAGAACTGTGAGAAAATTAATTTCTGTTCTTTAGACACCCATTTGTGGTATTTCTGTTACAGCAGCACTAGCTAACTAAGACGTAAGAATAAATAGGAAAGTAAGAAAATGGGGGGAACCATATCAGCCGCCACACAGCCAGGCCTCATGTTCTCAAGTCCCAGTGGCCACTCTAGCCATGGTCATCTCATTGCCCTCTGAGTCAGGTTTCTGTTGCTCCCATGTGACTGTCTCCACTGAACACCTGGCCAGCTTCTCTGTCAGCTTCTGCATCTGCTGCTCTTGCTTCCCTGTCTCCTTGAGATTCATACACAAGAATTATTTTGTTAAAGACCAGACTTACTGGTCTGAAAGAAACTGGAGAAACCCCAAGAGTATGGCCCCCGGACACCCTTGTAACTCAGAACTGAAGTCACTCTCAAAGTTCACCCTTCAGCCAAAGATTAGACAGGTCTATAAAACAAACAATAACACACGTGAGGAACGTGCTTTGTAGTTCAGTCATGTATACGAGACTAAATGGGCACACTTGCTGAAAAGCAAAGACGAGAAGGCAGGAAGGGACAGGAAACCTGGATGAATGGAAATGGGAAACCCCAGGTGGAGAAGGTGAGAGTGTTGACACATTGTGGGGTTGGCAACCAACGTCAGAAAACAATCTGTGTATTAATTGTTGAACAAGAAACTAATTTGCTCTGTAAACTTTCACCTAAAGCACAATAAAAATTTAAAATGCAAAAGAAAAGAATTATTTTGTTATATTCCAGTATATGTTCTCGTTGCAAGCTGCCATCAAGTCAGCACCCAACACGTGGCAGCCCCATGCACAACTGAACAAAATGCTGCCCAGTCCTGCACCAACCCCATGATTATTTGCAGATTGGACCATTGTGATCCATAGGGTTTGCCACCCATTTCTTCCTAGTCTGTCTTAGTCTGGAAGCTCTGCTGAAACCTGGCCAACATCATAGCAATGTACGAGCCTCCACTGACAGATAGATGGTGGTTGTTCATGAGGTGTGTTTGCCAGAACTCGAACCCAGGTCTCCCACATGGAAGACGAGCATTCTAACACTGAATCACCAATGCCCCCTTCCAAGATAGGGCTCCAGTATATGGATGAGTTATCACTCTCTGGAAACACTGGCATCCCAAAAGGACATATAGATTGTGACCTGATTCTCTCATGAAATGATGACTTTACTGCCTTTACCCTTGGCTGTAATCTGTAAATTAGGAAGATGGCCTTGAATATAGTGGCTACCTCCCCCAGGATACTAGTTTAGGCACTATAGTCTCAGACTCCTATCTCTTAGGTGCAGATGGATGATTTGCAATAAAGGAAATGAATTTTCTGCTCTTATTACTCTTCATACTGGTTCATATGCTAAGTTTAAAATCCATATTTCCAGTTTGATAACTTTTTGCTTACAGGGTGTCATAGGCTGGGTTCTCTAGAGAAGCAAAACCAATAAAGTGTATAAATGTATGTAGAGAGAGATTTATATCAAAGAAACAGCTCACGCGATTATAGAGGCTGGAACGTCCCAAGTCCATGGATTAGGATAGAGGTTTCTCCTGATTCACGTAGCAGCAGGGGCTGGCGAACCGAAGATCGGCAGGTCAGAAAGCAGGGCTCTTGCTCACAGGCTGTGAATATCAACAAATCCCAAGACTGGCAGATAAGCTGAGAGCTCAAGTCCCAAGAACCAGAGGTCAGATGAACAGGAGGCAGCTGCAGGATCCAGAGTGAGCAAAAGCCCAGAACATCTGCTTATATATGGATGCAGGCCACACCTCCAAGGAAACTCCCTTTCAACTGATTGGCTACTCACAGCAGATTAACTCATGGGAGTGATCACATATAAATACTGAGGATCATGGCCTAGCCAAGTTGAGACACAATCTTAACCATCACACGGGGGAAAGTTCATGTTAGAATAAACTGTTAGTTTATTCATTCAGTAGAAGTACAACAATTTGTGGCAAACACCTTGACTGACATGAGGATCCCCACTATAAGTTGGATCATGGGGCCTCCATCTTCATTCTTGGTATCAGCCTAGGAGCTTATGCACAATGGCTCTACCATTTCTTTTGGCTTTAGACTTGGACATGTTGGGAAATGTTAATTGCACGATAGAGATTTACTCATTAGACGGGGTTATGAGTTAACATGTTCCCTCCCAAGAGCATTTATAAGAAATGGTAGTTTAATATTAGTTTCATTGAGTTGAAAGCACATATTATGGTTTTACCAGTGCTACTGAGGAACAGTTGCAGAACTCATGGAGGGCTGACTTGGTGAGAGTTGCCCTACAGAGCCTCTCATCTGGGCATTCTGATGGGAGAATAGGACTCCAAAGGCCATTATTTGTTACATCACCTTTTCTTAGCTAACATTTAAAATATCATCTCAATTTTATAGAAAATTCATGTGAAGCCTGATATGACCTTCAGATGAATCTCTGGTCTTAGTAATTTCATATGTTGCAGAACTACTTTGATGGTATAATGATTTTTGAGCTTAAAAAAAAAAAAGAAATGAAAAATCAGCAAAGAAGCATTCTGCTGTATTGTAGTCACTATTACATGTTTATGATAACAGAAATGCCTAGATTTTAAGGATAATTTTATACCAGGCTACCATTATAATGAGTCCCTAGGTGGCACAAATAGTTAAGCGCTCAACGGCTAGCCAAAAAGTTGGCAGTTTGAAGTCACCCAGAGGTGTCTCAGATGACAGGTCTGATGATCTGCTTCCGAAAGCCTCAAAAACCCTATGGAGCAGTTCTGCTCTGCACACATGGGATCACCAAGAGTCGGAATCTACTCGACTGCAACTGACAACAACAGGTTGTAGATAGAATTCCTAGATGGTATAATAACCAGCACCTTGAATTAAAAAAAGAAAATCAACAAGAAGCATTCTGCTGTGTAGTAGTCACTAGTACAGGTTTACGACAGCAAAAATCTTGGATTTAAGAATAATTTTTGCACCAAACTACCAATATAAAACATATTTGTGTAATCACATATGTCAATTTGGGTCTCTTTTTACTCTCTGTGCCCTCAGTTCAAACACAAAGGGTATTTTTAGTTCCTATTTTTCCTTTTTACCAAGCTTGATCAGTGAACGGGAAAGTCTTATCAATCATCTACTGTTGGAAAACACGGAGTTTTTGAACCACATAGTTCTTTTTAAAATTAGAAATGCCCCACATTTAGGGACCCACATCAAGACTTTCAGGAGGCCAGTTGTCACTAGATCTTAGGTTTGATGTGTGTCCTTGGGTAAAAGCAGCTAAGAAGTGTTCCCTGAGATGTTGTGGGTAGAGAAAGCAATAAAAATAGTATTTCTATTTTTTTTTAACAAGTAAATCCCAGAAAGTAAATCCTAGAAAGCTATATAGCTGTTTCTCACTTGAAGTATTCCTCTTACAATGTTTGGAAAACATATCATACTTCCCCACTGACAAATTCTAAAGACGCATCCTCAGGGGAAATGTTCTGGTGGCAGAAAAATATTTTTTTACTAACACTGATTTAGAGTTTTACTATCTGTCAGACACTGTGCTAAGACCTTCACACAATTCTCTCATTTCATCCCCACCATTATTCTAAGAAGTAGTAACCCATTTTCACAGATGAGGAATCTAAGCGAACAAAGAGTTAAAGTAACCAGCTCAAGGTCTTATGGTTGGGATGGAGAAAAGACACTAACTCAAGACCACTCTCTTAGCCATTGCACTGTCTCTGCTAGGGGACAGGGAGGGAGTAGTTTGATGGTCTGTCAGACATGGAGATGAAAACCCACTATAAGTTGGATCATGGGGCCTCCATCTTCATTCTTGGTATCAGCCTAGGAGCTTATGCACAATGGCTCTACCATTTCTTTTGGCTTTAGACTTGGACATGTTGGGAAATGTTAATTGCACGATAGAGATTTACTCATTAGACGGGGTTATGAGTTAACATGTTCCCTCCCAAGAGCATTTATAGAAATGGTAGTTTAATATTAGTTTCATTGAGTTGAAAGCACATATTATGGTTTTACCAGTGCTACTGAGGAACAGTTGCAGAACTCAGACAAATCAAGATCTAAAAAAATCTATTTTCTTAATGATAAAGCTGGATTGAAGAGGATGGCTTAGTTGTGGCCACAGTCAGACTCCTAATACTGTCCCCAAGTCTAAAAGTTGTACATCTCACCTATCAAAGGGTTGGTTCTGCAGAACCTACACACAAAATAGCTGCATCCACTGCATCCCTACAGTGGAGCAAAGTGAGAGCTAGGTGTGTACACCCACCCCTAGCAGCAGGCCTGGCCCTGGCCCCCTCATGATAGACCTCCACAAGGAGGAGGTGAGCAAAACACACCTATCCTGGAGACAGAGAGATCTAAAAAGAAAGGCTGCATTAAACATGCTCAGTCCTTCCAGTTTCTCCAAGCAGGTAAGCCACTACTTGTCCTTCAGGGAAAGGTAAACAGGGCTGAGAGAGGGACCAGAGCTACTTTTCCCAATGCTTTCAAAAGGGTGAAAGTTTCTATTTTATGGTTTAAGGCAGAAACCCTAGAAAGGAGAGAGAAGTTTGCCTCAAATGCCAGAAGTTGTGTTGAATGTACTGACGTATTGGTTGCTTTTTTGGCAAATAGTTCTCATATAGAACAGGAACACAGGTCCAATGCACATGGTGTTCGAGTTCCTGCCTGAGTGCTTTCTTGTTCTTTGGAGCTTGACATTTGACCCCTTGTGAAGAAAAAGGAGATACAAATCCAGCTGACAGCTGTGAAGTGGCTGGAAATGCACCCACAGTGGCATCTTGAGAACACTGCTGTTAAGGGGAGCAGCTGGCTGCTTCCTATATCTGAGAGGCAGCAGCAGCCTGTTTGAAATAAGGAGGCATCAGGTTTAGGGAGCCTTTAATTGATTCTGTGTTCTTTCCAGGAGTACTTTAGAAATTCAATGATGGAGTAACCCAACCAAGTACAACTAGTTGAAGGTTGATTACATGTGGCAAGGACAAGTGGCAAGGACAAAAATACATTAATGTATAAGGTTTTAAAACCATACTAAGGAAGCGCGTCGTTTCAGTAGCTCAGCTCCTACCCTTTTGGTGTGCTGGTCAAGGAAAAGGGTAGAAAGGAGAATTGGGAGAAAGTGAAGAGAGGTAACTTCATCTACATAGGAAAAGGCACAGAGCCACCTGTCATGGATTGAATTATGTCCCCCAAAAAATATGTGTATCAACTTGGCTGGGTCGTGATTCCCAGTGTTGTATGATTGTGTACCATTTTGTAATCTGATGTGATTTGCTTATGTGTTGTGAATTCTACTACTAAGATGTAATAAGATGGATTAGTGGCAGTTGTACTGATGAGGTCTACAAGATTAGATAGTGTCATAAGCCAGTCTCTTTTGAGATATAAAAGAGAGAAGCAAGCAGAGACACATGGGAACCTCACACCACCAAGAAAGCAGTGTCCCGAGCAGAGCGTGTCCTTTGGACCTGAGGTTCCTGTGCTGAGATGCTCCCAGACCAAGGGAAGACTGATGCATCACAAGGACCTTCCTCTAGAGCTGACAGAGAGAGAAAGCCTTCTCCTGGAGCCAATGCCCTGAATTTGGATTTGTGGTCTACTGGACTGTGAGAGAACAAGCTTCTCTTTGTTAAAGCCATTCACTTGTGGTGTTTGTTAGAGCAGCAATAGATGACTAAGACACCACCTAATGTAGCAAAGAAAACACCCAGGATCTGAGAAGGATGGCGAGAGAGAGGGAAGAAGGGAGTGACAGGAGAGGCAGCCTGGGCTGGAGACTTTAGAAGAGAGGAGAGAGATTTCAGTACCTGCCATGAACTGAGGGATTTGGGAAAGAGAGGGATGGAAAAGGGGACTTGTAGCATGTTTACCACATGCATTTCTGAGTAGCTTTCTTTTACTCACACTCAAGCAAAGCTTTAATAAAGATTTTCATTACTCTCCAAGATTTTAGAGTGGGATTTATTTTTCTTTTGGATACATTATCATGAGGTGACACACTTTAAGGAAGGGTGAGGAAGTGCAGATTTATGTATCTATGTGGATCTTTACGGAGTCCCTGGGTGGTGCAAACAGTTAACATGCTTGCCTGCTAACCTAAAGGTTAGAGGTTCGAGTCCACCCAGAGGTACCTGGAAAGAAAGGCCTGACATCTACTTCCAAAAAGTCAGCCAATGAAAACTCTATGGAGCACAGTTCTACTCTGACATACATGTCACCATGAGTCAGAGTGGACTTGATCACAACTAGTTTTATATGGATCTTTCTAGAGTGAGTCTTCCTGTGGGCACTGGCACTGTTGTGTTATTGTTGTTAGGTGCCATTAAGTTGGTTCTGATTCATAGCAACCCCATGTACAACAGAATGAAACACTGCCTGATCCTGCACCGTCTTCACAATCATTGCTGTTTGAGCCCATTATTGCAGCCACTATATCAGTCCATCTCGTTGAGGGTCTTCCTCCTTTTTGCTGATCCTCTACTTTACCAAGCATGATGTTCTTCTCCAGGGACTGGTCCCTCCTAATAACATGTCCAAAATATGTGAGACAAAGTGTCACCATCCTCACATCCAAGAAGCATTCTGGCTGTACTTCTCCCAAGACAGATTTGTTCATTTTTCTGGCAGTCAGGAGCAGCTTAGTTCTCAAAGTGACATCTTTGCTTTTTAACACTTTAAAGAAGTCTTTTGAAGCAGATTTGCCCAATACAATACGTCATTTGATTTCTTGATTACTGCTTCTATGGGCTTTGATTGTGGATCCAAGTAAAATGAAATCCTTGACAACTTCAGTTTTTCTCCGTTTATCATGATGTTGCTTATTGGCCCACTTGTGAGAATTTTTTTTTCTTTATACTGAGGTGCAATCCATACTGAAGGCTATAGTTTTTGATCTTCATCAGTAAGTACTTAAAGTCCTCTTTACTTTTTCAGCAAGCAAGGTTGTGTCATCTGCCTATTGCAGGTTGTTAACGAATCTTCTTCCAATCCTGATGCCACATTCTTCTTCGTATAGTCCAGTTGTGGATTATTTGCTCAGCATACAGACTGAATAAGTATAGTGAAAGGATATAACTTTGACACACTCTTTCCTGATTTTAAAGCATGCAGTATCCCCTTGTTCGGTTTGAATGACTGCCTTTTGATCTATGTACAGGTTCTTCATGAGCACAATTAAGTGTTCTGGAATTTCCATTCTTTGCAATGTTATCCATAATTTGTTATGATCCACATAGTAGAATGTCTTTGCATAGTCAATAAAACACAGGTAAACATCTTTCTGGTATTCTCCGCTTTCAGCCAGGATCCATCTGACATCAGCAATGATATCCCTCATTCCACATCGTCTTCTAAACTGCTGCAACCATGCTGAAAGGGTTGCAGCAGTACTGGTGCTGTGCTTGTCCATAAAACATAAAGTAGTGACCGTAAAAAGATGTGCCTGGGAGGTGGCCAGAATGGATGGCAGGATGTGACAATGGCTCAAGAGCAGAGTGGTGACAGGGATATGTGACAGGGTGGCCCTCAGCAGAAGCCAGAAACCCAAGGTGCAATCTCTTCACCAGTCACTCTTCTCCAACACACTGCCTGTCACCTAGCAGAGACAAACTTGTGAATGGTCTTTAACACATTGTCTCTGGCCCTTCTATTGCCAGAGGATGGCCCTTCATTGAAGTGGGGCTCCAGCTGCTGGGCAGAGGGTCATGGGCTGTCACCGGACTAGGAGTTCGAAGTGCAGGGCTCCAGGATCAGCACTGGTGCAGGCTAACTGTTCACCTGTTGGGCCTCGGTTTGCTCAGCTATAAGGCAACTATCTTGGGAAGATGATATCAAAGATCCTTTCCAGCTCTAAAACTCAATGACACCTTTCCAAGTACTCCTTCCTCACCGCAGCTATTGGTGCCACTTTGTCCTGCCCTGGGATGAGGCTAGCTCCCCTTCCCCGCTCAGATGTTCACTGCATTCAATCATGTCCCTCCCAGTCATTTCTAACAGTGAGTGAGCAAGGACTGGGGGCAGGGCCACAGCATCGAAGCTGCAGTCTCGGAATTGTGAGCTCCAGGCTGGCTGGGAGGAGCCCTGGTGGTGCAATGGCTAAGAACTCAGCTACTCACCGAAAGGTTGGCAGTTGAAACCCACCGGTGGCTCTGTAGGAGAAAAGACCTGTTGATCTGCCCCTGTAAAGATTATAGCCTAGGAAACCCTACAGGGCAGTTTTACTCTCCTACAGGGTTGCTATGAGTCGGAATCAGCACACGACAACAGGCTGGCTGGGGGAAGGAGTGACCCAGGCCCTCTGAGAAGCATGGCCGCCACACATACACACACAGACTAAGACAGTGGAACCCGTCCCTGGAGCACAGACAGCTTGTATAGCAGGAGGTGGAGACACTTCTCAGAGCCATTGAAACAGCAACTGGATAAATATAGCAGGAGGATGACTCATCAGCTCCGAGTGGATGTGCATGCATGAGCGTGCGTGCACAAACAAGCCTGAAAGCTGCAGCCCGCCACACAGCTCTCAACCTCCAGGAATCGACATTCGGGCTCCCAGAGCCAGAACATCCGAGCAGAATGTGGTGTCATCAAAGAAGCCTGGCAGGAGGGTGAGCTGAGGCCATAAGCACAGCCATGCCCTCACATGCTTGGAGCATTCTAGAGGCGCCGGACTGGCTATATATAGCCTGACTCACTGTAGTGCACATGCCATCTTTCTGAATGAAATACTGTACCCAAAATCCTCCCAGGCTGTGGAAGCATTGGTTAAGTGGCATTTGAAGGTGCTACAAAATGGGGGTGGGGGGAACAGAGCAGGTGTTTTGCTCATTGTGAAATGCAAAGGCTGATTTGGAAGATTTCGAAGTAGAGAACATGAGCCAAACTCAGTGCTGCCAATTTTTAATTACCAGCACAATTAGCAGCCTGGCTTAACAACAAGCCTATTTTGTCAAGCTCTGTTTAAGGACCAGCAAATTGCAGTGATGGCACCAAACAGATGAAGGCTAACCCTCCTCCAGTGGCAGTCATCATACCCCACCCTCTGAAAGCCATGCTCTGCCAAGGCAGTCTTGGACTGACAGCAGAATTGAGTCCTATCTTTCCAACCCCTGCCACCAGCAAATATCTGACACCCTCTTCTTGGTCCTGACTAAATTTGCATAAGTACAGGAATTGTGTCTTTACAAGGCCATCTGCCCTGTGGTTGATCAACCCATATTAAGTGCACAATATTAAATCCTGTGATATACATCAATCAATATTAACCTCTTGAGATAAAACGAAACCTAATCTCTCTGTCCTCTTATTATTACCCCTAGTCATGACTGTCATTTGAAATAATGTTGAAATATTTAATGTAAATGTATATGGTTCCCAAAGGTTGCTAAGCAGCATCTCCCTGGGGACAGGATTTCTGTGCAAAGCCCAGTGTCGAGGCGTTCCATCAGGCCTTGGAATGCTTTGGCACGAGTCTCCCTGGTAGACCTTGTGGCATGGTTTAAGTTGTTTCTCAGATCAGGTGTAAGAGACTCAGACAGGTACAAAATGCTCCTCTGGGGTGTGTGAGGTCTCTGAGGAACAAGAAGGGCCCAGAAACAACAGCAATGGACCTTTGTGAGGAAAGGGGACCATGTGACTTTGGGCCTGAGTCAGAGAAACAGAAACCACAGTCTCTGATCAGCTCCTGCTCAGCTGTCATTGAGTTTGCAATCCTTTCATTCCTGGGTCAAGACAGGTGGTGACTGATTCTTCACCAGGCCTTATCTTAGAGCAAAAAAGGAACAAGGTTCCTTTATGGAGGAGGGAACTTCAGGCTCTTCAAGGAAGACCTGGAACACTCCCCATCTCCTTTACGATTATGACTTCAGTAGAGTGTGCTCTGCCGGAGGACTGCCAGTGGACTGCGGGTGTTAGTTGCAGAATCCTAACATCTTGCCCCAAAATATTGCCTCCAAACAAAAAACAAACCCATTGCCATCGAGTCAACTCTAGCTCATGGCACACCCTCATGTTTCAGGGTAGAACTGCACTCTGTAGGGTTTTCAATGGCTATAATCTTATGGAAGTAGATAGCCAGGCCTTTCTTTCATGCCACCAAAGGGTGGATTGGAACCTCCAACTATCGGATTAGTTACAGAGCACGTTAACCATTAGTACCTCCCAGGAACCTTCATATTGCTGCACCTGATGCCTAACTCCACCGTTATAAATCCATTCATTAGAGACAAATGTTGCTCTCTGCCCTTCCATTGCTGGCTTCCACAGACTACACTTCCCAGGTTTCCTTAACGACTGGCTTCCTGTTAGGTTAGGCCAAAGGGAGGCACTAACAGGATGTTAGAGGGCAGGGGAAGGGAAGAAGTAGGGTATTTCTATCCCTCTCTCTATGCTTTGGCTGGTGTCTCTGGCAGTATCCACATTCTCTCTGTGGTCCCAGCTGCCACCAGCAGCCTCCTCCAGCCTCCTCTGGGTGGTCCATGCCCCTCGTCCATGGTCTCTCCAGCTTTAGCTGTTGCTCATCTCTGCCTCACCATCTCCTGTGGTCTGTTCAGCTCTTCCAACCTGGTTCCAGCTAGTTCCCTGTTAATTCTCTTTATTGGACTATCTGACTTGAGCTCTGTTTTCTGATCTGGACCCTGACTTATTCAGAGCATCAGCACATAAGCATATTATAAATAAACTTAATGCTTATTTTTCTCTCTGGAAGACCTGCGGTAGCAAGGAAGCCCTGGGAAGCTCAAGAAAGAAGGACAGGAAGGGGAGGAAAGGTGAAGAATTTTTCCCAGGACTTCTCTGCCCTAAAAGAGGCCCCTCTGACTCGGAAGCTATATGAGAAGACAGAACCAAGCATCCCCGTTCCACCACACTGACTTCTTACTCTCTCTGACTGTACGCCATGGAATCTGCCTCAGCTGAAATCTGTCTGCAGGTGCTCATGACTATGAGCCCTCCACAGCAGACCTTTGCACACCCATCCTCCTCCCCTGCAAGAGCATCTCTCCCACTCACCTCTCTGTCTGCCTGGCTCTCCCCCCTTTGCAGCTCTGCTCAAATCTTGAAATCTGAGCTCTCTGTTACCCTTATATGTCCTTTCAGCAAGTTATGGACGCAATCTGAGCTTAATGCTCTTGCACCATTTTATGTTTTTGGTTGTTTTGTTTGTTTTTTTGCCAGAGATCTTATAGCTTTTATTACATGTGCTTTCCTATTTGACCAATAGGATTTTAAGCTCTATTTAGGTATGACATCATGTCTACTATTTCTTTTGCTGCCTGTTCCTACCCATCCCTTAGCCCCTCCAGCACCTGGCAATTATAACACCTAGTACTGTTCCAGTATGTTCAACAACTATTGATATGCTGCATAAACAGACTCCCTCAATCTGTCCTTGTTACTCCCTCAGCTAGGAAGATTAGGCTAAGGTCTATTTGTCAGGACAGCGTGCTTTCTGTGGGAACAATGCTGGTTTGAAAAAGCTCAGGCCTGTTCTTCCTCTGACAGAACGTCCCAAGTGGAACGTGCAAGGTTTGCTCAGTCATTATTTTTATTCCTCCACGGGCCTTGAGTGTTTAAACTACATCTGCAATGCAGTTGTTTTTCCTCCAGCACAAACCTCCTGAAGGGGATTCTTGCTGATGGCATCTGTGGCAGAGACGAGCTCATGCCTGGAGAGATAAATTATTTATGGTGAATGGTGCCCTAATGGATTGTGTGATCAATAATGCTTATAATAGTACAGGAGTGGAGAGATCACAAAGGGCTTGGACGCATGTCTACATCATTCGGAGAAGACGGGGTTCACCAGATAGCAAGAGGGGAAGAGGAGTACTCATGACATAAACCTCAAAACCGTTCTGAATGAGAAAGAAAATGCAGCATTCTTTTTTTGATTTAAAGGGAAAAATCATGGAAACAGTGCACCATAATACCCCCCACATTATCCACTTCCAAAGGCCAGCCTGACCACTCTAATCTAACCAAGAGTCTCAGGGTGTTTCAGAGCTTTCCCCAGGCATTTTGCAGAGAAAAAGCTGAGATTTTCCCTGTGAGTTGGTATATGGCCTGCTGCAAGTAATGAAGACATTAGTGTCTGTTGCTTAGCGTGTTAATTGCTGCGTTGTAGCGCTTAGCTCCAGTTCCTAGGCAACATCCAATATCTCAACAGGCCTCTTTGTGCTGATATATGATCCCAAATTTAAACTTTCTCCAGACTCTGCTCTTTCTGCCTGCTGGAAAGCTCCTCTGGGGTGTCCAACTAGAATTTCAAACTCATGTCCAGGACCAGTGGCATTAGCTCCATGTCTCTTCCTACCTGCTACCTCCTTCCTCCTCAAACAACACTCTTGCTTTTCTTTCCTTCTTTCTTTTTAATAATATTTTAGTGAGTTTTGGTGAAAGTTTACAGAGCAAGTTAGGTTCCCACTTGACATTTTCCACACAAATTGTTCAGTGACATTGGTTACATTTTTCACATTGCGTCAACATTCTCTTTAATTGTGTTCTGTTTGTTCCCTTTCCAGTACTCTGGTTTCCCTGCCCCCTTACCTTCTCATCTTTGCTTTTGAGTAATTGTTGACCTTTTGGTCTCATACTGATGGTTTTTAAGTAGGGCATCGATCTTATGGGTAATATCCTTTATTGTGTGTGCCACTCTGCTATTTCGCTACAAGGTGATCTCAGCGGATAGTCTAGGGTCTAGGTTTAAAGAGTGTCTCAGGGTGATAGTCTCAGGGAGTCCTCTGTTCTCTACTGTTCCAGTTTGTCTGGCTTTTTTTTTTTTTCCCCCTTAATAAGAATTTGAGTTCTGCTCCATATTTTTATCCCATTTTATCTGGGACCATCTATTGTGATCCTGGTCGGAACAGTCAGTGGTGGTAGCTGGGCACTATCTAGTTCTTCTGGTGTCAGGGTTGGTGAAGTTGTGGCTCTATCAACTTGTTTCTTCTATGAGTTTTTGGTTACCTTCTTACTGTTTTGCTCCTGGCCAGTAGAGACCCATAGTTGTGTCTAAAATGGCTATTTGCAAGCTTTTAAGACCTCTAGATGCTACTGACTTCACTAAGATGCAGATCATGATTCCAATTGACTGAGTTGTCCCATGAGACTGTGGTCCTAAGCCTTCAAACCCAGAAAACCAATCTTGGATGGTATTTGTTTATGTCTGAGGAGTATTTGTATTTGCATCATTGATTAATATATGTGCCTGCACCACATGTTTGTTTGGAGCCCTGGTGGCGCAGTGGTTAAAGAGCTGGGCTACTGACCAAAAGGTTGGCAGTTCGAATCCACCAGCTGCTCATTGGAAACTGTATAGGGCAGTTCTATTCTGTCCTATAGACTCGGTATGAGTCAGAGTCAACTGGACAGCAATGGGTTTGGTTTTGGTATAGAGACTCCCGTGTGTTCTCACCTATATACACACCTGTACCTACCTGTATATCAATTTGCCTATACCCATCCATATGTGCTCAAACACTCAAAAGCCCTGCTTTTCCACTTCATCTACTGTCATCCTATCAATGGCCCCAACATCTTATGGTTATCCACGCCAGGGAGCCATACCATTCCCTTTCAAGACCCAGTTCAAGTGCCACTTCTTCCCTGAACCCTCCTCTGAAGTCTGAACCCCCATGGCACTCGGTTTTCTCCCATAGCCCTCATCACATTCTAGCTATTTTTGTACATGTGCCGTTTTCAAACTACAGAATGCGTCCCTTTAGGATATGAAACCTGTTGATCAGTTGCTGTTAAGTCAACTCCAAGACTCATAGCAACCTCATCTGTATCAGAGTAGCACTGTGCTCCATAGAGTTTTCGATGTCTGATTTTTTGGAAGTAGATCTCCAGGATTTCTTTCAAAGTACCTCTCGGTGGAGTAGAACCTCCGACCTTTTGGTTAGCAGTCAAACACGTAAATCATTTGCATCACCCAGGGACTCCTTAAGGTATGGACCATGTCTTAATCATATAGAACAACACTCGGCCCATAATCAATGCTCAATTATTGTTTGTTGAATGAATGAACAAATGAGTGAATGAGTGAACGAATGAATGGAAAAATCTATAAGCAGGCAGTGGAGGTGGCACAGGCATTGTTTGCTTTGTTTCTCAGCTATATCCCTGAAGTGTGCAACAGAGAATCATGGAAAGGCATTAAGCCAAATCCAAGAAATTCTAGATGAACAGCCCTAAACTCCATTTCACTAAACTGAGCTCCACTTTCCTTTTTCTGTATTCTCTTAGAGATTTTATAAAGACATCAGCGTTGGCCTTCTTACTCCCATCACTGTAGTTGAACTGTGGAACTTAGGAGACATACCTGTAGAAAGGGATAGAAACCTGGGCTCCTCCAGGCTGGTTTGGGTCTGGAGACACCATAAGGCTGTGTCTTATCTTTCTGAATTGGTGCGGTTATCTTGGTAGACAAGGGATTGTTGTTGTTGTTGGGTGCCGTTGAGCCGATTTTCGACTCATAGTGACCCCATGTGACAGAGTAGAACTGCCCGTAGGGTCTTCTTGGCTGTAATTTTTATGGAAGCAGATGGCCAGGTCTTTTTCCTGCAGAGCCACTGGGTGCTTTCAACCTATCAGTTAGCAGCCGAACGCTTAACCATTGTGCCACGAGGGCTTCTTAGACAAGGGGAAAGAGACAAAGACAAAATTGTTTTTAGATAAAATCTGTACATGTGCCTAGCAGGTAGTAGTACTGGCACATAGAAGACACTCAATAAATGGTGATTTTGTTCTTTCAGCACCTTGCATTGGACAGTGTATCCTGGGTATAACTCTCAAAATGAAGGCTCTTTGCAAGACCTCTGAGGAAAGCCTTTCTTCAAGTTCTGGGAAAGAGGCAATAACAGATTTGCCAGCAGTTCCCCAGTCTAGGTGTCAGGATCCTAGTCACATTTAGTTCCAACATGTGTGGCAAAATCTCTCCTTGTTACTAGGCACTGTAAAGCTCAATTGTCATTGCAGTGAGAACTTTAATTTTGTATTTTCTCACATGGGTGCAATTAAGTTTTCAAACATAAAATTGAGCTAATGTCATCTTTGAACATTTCATTTCCTTTTTTTTTCTTATAAAGGAAACCACCCTTGAATATATTTGCACAGTCAAATAAGGAGACATTTAAATATTCCACTGGGTTAACTGCATCTGCAATCTACTCTCATTACTGGCTTCCAACACTATGCATGGATAGAAACACCTACCTGGATAACCTCTCTTGATATTCACTTTGGGCTCTTGTCAATGACATAGGCATTACTTAGCTGATTTATTTCCTTTTCTAATCTTAGCAAATCACCTCATTATCGTTGAGGACAATATCCATTCTGGAGATACTGTTCAGGATGACTCCAGGACTAGAAATAGTATCTGGCTTATTTTTAGTACATTTTACCTAAGGATTTTACTTATGAATGGAAGAATGAAAACCTGGGATTGTCAACTAACTTTGCATATTCTTACACTGGTTCTGTGCCCTTGTCAACCACCAAATCCATAATTCCTGTTTATTCCTTCAGTTCCTTCACTTCTTTGAAGGCAAGAATCATACAGTATCTTATTTCCTCAATAACTTTTTTTTTTTTTTTAATTTTATTGTACTTCAGGTGAAGGCTTACAGAACAAATAGTTTCTCATGAAACAGTAGTAAACATGTTGTTTTATGACATTG
>NW_004444075.1:3232169-3296079 GCF_000243295.1 Trichechus manatus latirostris
GGGGAGGCCGCAAGAGGCAAGCAAGAAATCCAAAGAAGCAGGAAAAAAAAAAAAAAGCAACACCAGCAGCCAGCAAATGGCACTCAGAGAGCCAGCCAGTGCAGGCTGGTGTTTCTGGACAAGAGACTGTGTCCGTGGGAAGCAGAGGAGGCCGAGTGTGGGTGAAGAAGGGTGGAGAATGGGAAAGCGTTTATAACAAATTGCCGGCGCTCTGGAGCCCCTCAGGAAGAAGCAAAGATGGCGCACAGAGCCAGGCACTTGAGTGAAAGGAGGGGGAAGTGGTGAGAGGCAAGTGAGAAATCAAAAGAAGCAACACCAGCAGCCAACAAATGGCACCCAGATACCCGCCTGCTTGGGTGTGTGGAATCCAAGCAGCCGGCGCCTCCCGGTCAAGAGACCGTGGCCGCAGGAAGCAGAGGAACAAACGAACAAAAGCCCCAGGATCCCACCAGCGCGGCAGCCCAGACTGGGAAGCAGCTACACACTCGAATGGAGGCCCGCAGCCCCTCAGGAAGAAGCAAAGATGGCGCTCGGAGCCAGGCATTCGAGCAAAAGGAGGGGGAGGTGGCGAGAGGCAAGTGAGAAATCAAGAGAAGCAGGAAAAAAAAAAAGCAACACTAACAGCCAACAAATGGCACCCAGAGAGCCACCGCTTCGGTGTGTGGAATCCAAGCAGCCGGCGCTTCCCAATCAAGAGACTGTGGCCGCGGGAAGCAGAGGAGCCCGAGCCAGGGCGAAGAGGGGTAGGGGGTGGGAAAGCACACACCGCAAATTACCGGCTGTTTTGTCTCCCACTGGACACTCCGTGAGGCTGCTTTCTCGTACTCCCGTTTGCTGGTCTCCGATAGGAGTCCAAGATGGTGGATCCACGCTGTATTAGCTGGTAGGGGACCTCTGCATGAATCTCTCCTCGCTCTCCGTTCTCTGTCAGTATTCTCACTCCATTTGGTGCTCAGCTGAGTTCTCTATCTCTTCATTTGATGTTCTAGGGTTTCAGGATTGTTGCATTCTCTGTTTGGCTTAGTTTTTCGGATCTTTGCTGTGGAGGGACAGCGTGGTGCTTCTGCCTAGAGCACCATCTTGCCAGAACTATCCTCCTCAATAACTTTTGACAATGAGGCTCTTCTGAATAGTTTATTTCCTGGGACATAGTCTGTCTCCACAATAAATCATTGTTGAAGGCATGAAGGAATGAAATACAATGAAATGACAAAGACTCCCTTGACTTTCTTCTGTGGTCAGGAGGTGCAATGACCTAGTCTCAATTTTGTAATCTGAAAAAAGGTGGCTGATTCAAACCATTATTTGAGAAATTAAAAGCATACCCCATGTGCTCTTAGCAATTAGGCTGCTTTTTAGAAGCAAAAATCTTCAGAAGAAGAATGATTATATAATTCCATGGCAGGTTGACAGCTTCCAGGAAAATGTGTATTCTGCATGTACAGTTCAACTGTAACTGTTTGTAACTTCATAATTGAGGCCTAGCTCTCATTTGATTAGAATTAGAATTAGGCAAGGATCCGACCAGAAGAAAGATTTTCAAGACCCCAACCTCACTCCTGCAGGAAATGATATTGGTGACAGACTTCTGGGAGACACTTCAGTGTGGGAGCAACCTCCAACCCTGAGGCAAAAGCTTCATTTAAGGACTTGACCCTCTATGGTGAATAAAGGGTTATGAGACCATATGGAGCAGTGAAGAGTTTGTTGGATCTAATATTTGTGAAGCCTATGAGTATAGAAATGTTGGAGAGAAGAGACTTTCAAATTTCATATACTCCATTCCCCTGACTTTGCAGCGATGAATTGCAAATGGATTATTTGTTAGTTGGAAGGCCCTAAGAAGGAAATTTCAACGCCTTACTATTTTAGAACTTATTAGAAGTAAAACTAGAAGAACAACAGAGTTGCTCTTTCTACTGTTTTTTTCTCATCAGATACATTCATCTTTCTCTCCTAAAACTTCAACTGTTCCCCCATCTGAAAATCCTAGATTCATTCTCCATCATTGTCCATACTCAAATCCTACTCTTTGTTGAGGACTGCCTTTTTGCCTGGACCATGACTTAAATGCCCTTGCTGCTTTCTTGTAAGCTCATCTCATTGTGGCAAATGTCGCTTCCTCAGATCCGTGTGTTTTGAGGTGTGTGTAATGTCAGAAGATGACTGCCTAAACCAACCAGTTCCTCATGTTTGATCCGTTGATACAAACACCACGTGAGAGGAGCCAGCCAGCTGTCCTGTGATGGTGGTTCATTCCAGAAGAAGGCTGCTTGTATATACACACATGTATTTCATGACAGGAAGTGAAGAATATTTTATCGGAAACCACCAAGTTAATCCATTTCCTTAAAACCACTTAGACGCTAAAGAGCAGAAGCAGAATTCCCACTAGAGCTGTTGACATTTTCTGCCTCAGAACAGTTCCCTTTCAATCAACAAAGTGAGTGCTTTACAGGACCTGTGCTTGACTTGAACAGTACATGGGAGACCAAAATACCTTCCATCAGAACTCTCCTGGCACAGATAGCTCTCCAATCACACAGTAGGTTTTAGTTCCTTCCCTGGCCCACATCCCGAGAGCAGCCACTCTGCTTTTTCTCCAGCACTGTTCAGAGCCTTCTGTCAACATCCAGTGATGAGGCTGACATTCATTAGTGCTGATTATTCATATCTATGCTTTCTGAGCTCAGGCGTGCACTGGGGAGCACCTGGAGGAGAAGCCGGGTTGTGCTATTGCCTATGCTTTCTAAAGAAGTCTGTGAGCCTGCCAGGGAATGTGCAGATGCAAGCTGCAGCCTTGCCTATCCATGGTTTCAAGGAGGGTGGACAAGATGTTGAAGGGGGAGCAGAAAGGAAGGAAAGATGAGGAAGTTAGGAAGGCCAAGGAGAAGTGCCATGTCTCCCTGACACTCTGGTTCTTTGCTAAACAAAGGCTTGGTCACTTGGAGTCTCATGCAATTAGAGAATTTTGCTCACTAATATGGCAGAGGGAGTCCTGGTGGCGCAGTGGTTAAGAGCTCAGCTGCTAACCACAATGTTGGCAGTTCAAATCCACCAGCCACTCTTTGGAAACCCCATGGGGCAGTTCTACTCTGTCCTGTAGAGTCACTATGAGTCAGAATCAACTTGACAGCAATGGGTTTGGTTGTTTTGGTTTAATATGTCAGAGAAGCTGCTATGTGCTCACCAAACCTATTGCCTTTTCCTCCTGGACACAGAGTTGAATATATCCCAGCCCACTTTAATTAGATGGAGCCATGTAACTGAGTTCTAGCCAGTGGAATATGAGCAGAAATGATATGTATTACCTCTAAGAAGCCCATAAGACCTCCTGCATGATCTTACACTCTCTCCTTTTCTTATTAGTGGGTTCAGTGTCAACACAAATGGTGAACTTGGGAAGGATGTACTAAAGACAGAGGCTGGGTGCCCAGATGACTGTGGGGAACATTGGACTGTGGAGTAAGAAACAACCTGCTTTGTGTTAAGACACTGAGACTTTGGAGTTGCTGATGCAGCAGCTAGCCTTACTTGCCCTGACTAATACAACTGTCTCCTTCCACACCAGTCCCAAAATTGTGTGGCTGCTGCTCTAAATTTTTACATTAGAAATAAAGGCTCCAAATGTGTAGATGTTAAAAAGGTAAATGACATTACAATTCTAGGGGTGGGGGGAGGGTGTCCAAATCCTCTAGTTGTCTTAAAATTCTTTTGTATCCAATAATGCTCAAAGTAAGTAAATTCCACAATAAAGCTTTGATATTTCTAGTTTAATCACAGATTTGGGCTGTGGTAACATTTGATATAGACTCTGACCAGTATTTTATTTAGCTCTAACTTTAAGAAATTCCCACTAGCAGCTGAAGAGTCCTGATTCCTTGAAAGGAGAAAAAAAAGAAAAAGAAAAAAAAATGTGGGAGTGATTATGAACTGACTTTCTTTCTCCTTGTAAATTCATATGACTCCTTGGTCTCAGGGAACATCTAGCTCAACTGGCATAACACAGTTTATAAAGAAAATGTTCTACATTCTACCTTGGTGAGTAGCGTCTGGGGTCTTAAAAGCCTGTGAGCAGCCATCTAAGATACTCCACTGGTCTCACCCCTTTGGGAGCAAGGGAGAATGAACAAAACAAGATACAAGGAAAAGATTAGTACAAAGGGCTAATGGACCACAACTACCATGGCCTCCACCAGACTGAGTCCAGTACAACTAGATGGTGCCTGGCTACCACCACTGACTCCTCTGATTGGGATCACAACAGAGGGTCCTGGACAGAGCTGGAGAAAAATGTAGAACAAAATCCTAACTCACAAAAAAAGACCAGACTTACTGGCCTGACAAAGATGGAGAAACTCCGAGAGCGTGGCCCCTGGCCACACTTTTAGCTCAGTAATGAAGTCACTCCCAAGGTTCACCATTCAGCCAAAGATTAGACAGCCCCATAAAACAAAACGAGACTAATGGGGCACAACAGTCCAGGGACAAGGACTCGAAGGCAGGAGGAGATAGAAAAGCTGGTAATAGGGAACCCAAGGTTGAGTAAGGACAGTGTTGACACATAGTGAGGTTGTTAACCATTGTCATAAAACAATATGTGTACTAACTGTTAATGAGAAACTATTTGTTCTGTAAACGTTCATCTAAAGTGCAGTAAAATAAATAAATAAATTCACATGACTCCTGACTTGGTATTTGTTCTTGTTGGGTTCCATCAAGTCAATTCTGACTCATAGCAACCCCATGTGACAGAGGAGAACTTCCCCCTAGGATTTTCTAGGCTGTAATCTTGATGGATGAAGATCACCAGGTCTTTTTCCCATGGAGCCGCTGGGTGGATTCAAACTCCCAACCTTTCAGTTAGCAGCTAAGCTCTTAACCTTTGTGCCATCAGGGCTCCTTAGTATTTAGCATTACATTTATGGGCATAAGTTTCTTGTAGGCAGGGACTATGCTTTATAGTATTTTACAGTAAAGTTCTTTACAGTACTTTACAGTATTCGTCACAATGGCTAGCCGAGTGTTGTCAGTTTGCTGGATAATATTTTACAGTAATAATCAATTCTTGTCCACCTTTTTCTTGCATCCCTTAGATCATCCGTCTATTCAGTCATTTTGCATTTTTGGCATCAAGAAAAGAATGATATAGCAAAAATTAGGGGAAGAAAGGAGTAAATTCTTGACCATGGGGAGAAGGGGTGTTGGAAGGAAGCTTAAGAACTTAGGGGCTGGTTGGTCCCTGAGAAAGGTTCCATCTTCTTTGCTGCCCCTTTCCAGTGGTTCAGCTTGGTGCCGGAGCGGGGAGGAAAGACAGGCTCCTGCCTGCGGAAGAGACCTGTGTATCAGTTCCCAGGCAGAGCCCTGGGAAGCAACACGACCCCACAAAACATTGGCTGTTCTCATGCCCCAGTATTGCGTGGGGACACTGGTATGATTCATGAGAGTGGCAAGGAAGTGGGAAAGGCTTTTAGACAGCCACTTGGAGTTTTCTGAGGCCCAGAATTTTGTGGCAGAAACAGGTGACACTCAGGTGCCCAACAGTGTCCTGGAAGTAGCCGAGAGAGAGCTGGATGGAAAGGAGTCTTGTGCTCAGGGACAAGGGATGACTCAGCGGCCACCTGGTGAACCAATAACTGAGGACCAGATGGCAAGGTGGACACCTCAGGGAATGCCAGCACGGATGTCGAATGATCCTGAGCACCAGATGTCCCCTCCCAATACCTGGCACTGTGTAAGCCTCCAAAAATTAGATGCAATCCTGGGGAAAGAGGGAAGGGGAGAAGCCAAATTAATTGAAATTAAATTTCTGCAACCCCAGCGGAGTAGAAGCTTAAAAAGAAAACAAACAAAATTTATATTTCTGGCACATTTGGATATGTGGAATGAAATTGATACCTGTTACATGTGATCCAAGAAGTAAGGATTTCTATTAACCTCAAAGAAAAGGATATTAATTTTGTAAATTCCACCATATTTGTATATATTTGTATGATGATAAAGAGCCCTCGTGGTGCAATGGTTAAGTGCTCGGCTGCTAACCAACAGATAAGCTGTTCGGACCCACCAGCCACTCCACAGGAGAAAGGTGTAGCAGTTTGCTCCTATAAAGATTACAGCCTTGGAAACTCTACGGGGCAGTTCTACTCTGTCCTGCAGGGTTGCTAATGGGTTTGGTTTTTGGTGTGGTAAATTCAGGAACAATGAAAAGCCTCCCTCTCCCATCTTCTCCCTCACATCTGTGCTGGGGTATGAATTTCCACTATTGTAACGCATTTCATTTGATTTAAGATTATCCTTTTAAAACGCACATGCTACGGAGGGGTGTTAAACTTATTAGTTACTTATTCCTTAATGTGAATCAATGCGTCCCTCTTTTTCTGACAGCAGGTTTATTAGAGAGAAGGGAGTAAGCAAAGAATGTTTCCTGGGTAAGAGAAGGGGGGAGAAAGAGCGGGACAGGCAGGGAGACGGACAGACAGACAGAGTGAGAGAGAATCGAGGGAGGGAGAGAGGGAGGGAGGCAGAAGGAGAGAGAGAATGAATGAATCAAGGAACAAAATGTGCAAAAAAAAAAAGAGGATGGTACCTATGAATACAAACTCTGCCTACCTCATAATATTGAGTGGGAGCAGTCGTAAGGATGAACCGTTGTTTTGGTCAGTTGATTCCAACTCATAGTGACCCCACAGGGCCGCTGTGAGTCGAAGTCGACTCAATGGCATACAACAACAACAATCTTTACGGAAGCAGATCACCAGGTCTTTCTTCCTTGGAGCCACCGGGTAGGTTTGAACCGCCAACCTTTTGGTTAGCAGCCAGGTGCTTTAACCATTGTGCCACCGAGGCTGCTTTAAGGATAGAACTACCCACTGCCATCAAGTGGATTCCAACTCCTAGCGACACTATAGGACAGAGTAGAACTGCCCCATAGGGTTTCTAAAGCTGTAAATCTTTACAGAAACAAACTGCCACATCTTTCTCCCGTGGAGCAGCTGGTGGGTTCGAACTGCTGACCCTTTGGTTAGCAGCTGAGCACTTTAACCACTGCACCACCAGGGCTTCTAAGGATAGAACTACCTTTGTGTTATACAAACTGCTCTGCATCTCCTCACAGTGGCTGCCCTTCCCAGGGAGGGAGGCGCTGTGTGTGATTCACCTCTAAGTGCTGTGTGGCTGTGGCAGCAGACACTAACCACAGGGCCTCTGTATAGTCACCAGACCTCTCCCCTCCGCAGAGTTCCCTCTGACAGTCTCCAAGAGCCTTGCACACTGTACTGAATTCATTAAGCCCAATACTACACCTGTGGGGTAGGTACCTATTAAATCAATTAGGCACTGATGAATGTGATTTCAGAATAGACATGGTGCTCCTAACAGGCAGAAAATATGATTCAGAAAAGTCCCAGGGCTTCTGAGAGAATGACTTTCTCTTGAGGAGTTAAATCAGCTTTGTGTGACGTGGCTGCAGCAGGGACAGGGCATATAAAGCAGGTGTTCGCTGTGACATGAATCTGAAAAGTTAAGCCGGGGAGAAACAGGTAAATAAACACCAATGTAAGTAAGGCCTAAATCCCACCCCCAGGGCAGTGACAGGGAGAGTCACTCGACAGCCCCAGAAAGCTACTTTTAAGGAGGAGAAAACAGTGTCTGGTCCTTTGTGTGCAAGGATAGTGAATTATCGTGGTTGTGGTTTTTCTCGCCATGACCTTGTAATATTGAGTAGTCTCCCTTCAGACCATCAGTGTTGACATCAGCTACATGCTCAGATCAATAGACATTTCGGAGGATGTTGAGAAACTGCATTCTCAGAGGCAAAACAGACAGCCTGCATACCCTGCTCGCCCGCCGTGTCACCTGCTTTACAGGGAAATCAGGATGTGGAAATGGGTCATCGTCCTTCAGTGGCATCCGCGTGGGAGGCTCTTCCCCGGCGCTTCAGGGATGAGCCGGTCTGCGGGTTATTTTCCACTAACCCAGGCACGTGGCCATTCATTAAATCTGGAAATAAATCATGCACAGGGCCCCAGGGGAACTGTATTTGTTTTGCACGGTTTTAATTCAGCACATCCAGCTAGAAAAGACAGCCGCTCCACCCTTACCAGTTCTAAGAAAATAAATTGTTGTTGATGTTCAGCCTTTCTGCCTTAAGAGATTGCCCGTTACCCGCTTGGGATTTCTTAACAGCATTTCTCAAAAAAAACATGCTCATTAAACCCATTTTGGATTTGGTCCTTGTGAATACAGATGCCAGTAGGGATTCTGAAGACCACCCTGTGATGTGCCTACCACACTCAGGGACTGATTCACACCTAGATGTGTGGAACCCCCGTCCCCCATCAGAGGGTGCAACCATGTGCCCAGAGCGGTGAGTTTGAAATTTTCGTTGGCATAAAAATCACCAGGGGAACTTGCTACAAGTCCTATTCCTGGGCCTTACTCTCAAAGGTTCTGATTAAATAGGCCGGTGGCAGGGACCCAGGAATGTGCATTTTTATAAGCTCCTCAGGTGATTTTTATGCAGGTGGTATTGGGACCACACTTTGAGAAATCTTGTCATGAGCCAAGTTCAGTCAGCAGGCTGGGCAACATGGAGGACAGGCAATATCTCCTCTTGTCTTTGGTCTCACCTGTTCTCCCTGCTGTTCTTGCTGACTCTCAGCCCTTGCCCTCAGGATCCTTCCTGCCTGTACTTACTCTGCCTACTCCATCGCCTTGGACAGGCTGACTCTGACCACTGACTTCTTCTGGAGAGCGTGCGACTGTGTGTCTTCAAACCCAGCGTGACAGACTTCATGTTCTCATGGGGGAGAGGAGGGTGGGACAGTGGTAGTTAGGGCTTCAGTGATTTTTTTTTTTTTTCCCATAGTCTAGGCAACCAGGACTACCTTTTTCTAGTAATTCACCCTTACTTGCTGACTGAAGATAACAGATATTAAAAAAAAACAGTTGCTGTCAAGCCGACTCCGACTCATGGTGACCCCATGTGTGTCAGAGTAGAATTGTGCTCCTTAGGGTTTTCAAAGGCTAATTTTTCAGAAGGAGATAACCAGGCTTTTCCTTCAAAGTGTCTGTGGGTCTACTTGAACCTCCAACCTTTGGGTTAGCAGCTGAGCACGTTAACTGTTTGCACCACACAGGGGCTCCATATCAGATATAAGCTATTTCAAACTCCCATCCAAAGAAAACCTACAAGGGAGTGATTGTCTTTATTACACTATAATCATCTTCTTCAAGTAAGAAGGAAATATACTACTCAAATCTCCCAATTATCTGCACTAATAAAGAAAGCAAGACACAGATAATCGAATTATTTTTTACTTTGAAATTAATTGCATGGTTTCTTGAGAGCCGATATGCTTCCTAACTGTGACTTGTTTTTACTGGTGTGTGGCTTCTATTTCCTAAGCCATACGCCTGCTGATTGCATGGTGAGAGAGGAGTGTGTGGGATGGCTGGGGGAAGTTAGTATGGGATTTGATTTCAAAGTCATTGTGATAACTACACTTATGCACAGTGGTAACTCCTCAAGTCACAGGGCCCAGACAATGGTACAGAGAAAACCTTGGACAGCAAGTAAATTGTAAGAGTCAGAGCAGGGCCAGTAACTACTCCTAGTTGTATCCAGATCACCAGAAAGGGAAGCAAATGTGATACCAAAATTGATATTGACAGCATCACCAGGTCTGCACATCTACATGACAGTCATCAACATTCCAGGTCATGGGGAGTTAGGTGGATTGGCTTGTAAAATCCCTTCTAACCTTGAAATTCCATGAACCTAGAACTTGAAACTAAGTGGTCAGATACGAGCCTGGAGATGAGGGTGATCCTTAACAGTCTTCACTAGCCCAATGAACAAATCTGTCTTGGAGGAAGTACAGCCAGAGTGCTCCTTGGAAGTGAGGATAGCGAGACTTTGGACACGTTATCAGATGGGACCAGACCCTAGAGAAAGATGTCATGCTTGGTAAGGTAAAGGATCAGTGAAAAAGAGGAAGACCCTCTACCAGATGAATTGACACAGTGTCTGCAACAATGGGCTCAAACATAGCAACAATTGTGAGGATGGCACAGGACTGGGCAGTGTTTCATTCTGTTGTACATAGGGTCGCTATGAGTTGGAACTGACTCAATGGCACCTAACAACAATAAGTCCAAGAAACAGAACACAGGCCAATAAAACTTCCTGCTGTCAGTATTTGAGCTCATCTCCTCCAAGTCTTTGACCAGGAGAATTCAGCCAGTCAGTCAGTTACTTATCTTGTACTCAAACAAACTCCAGGGCCCAACTCTCTTCCTGGCAATGGGTTGAGTAATTAGATTAAGAGGTGCATTCACACATACAGGGAACTTTTATGTCTAGTCACACCCTGAAGCAATAATGTCTTAAATCAAGAATCACTTACTTTTCATCATGGGGCTTCCATGGGAGGGTAAGCTGATACCGACCCTGGCCTATTCTCCTTCCACACACTCCTGTTCCTAGATGGAGTGAGTCACTGGGAAGTTGGAGAGAAATGGGCAGTTCAAGTGAGGTCTGAAATAGTGTCTGCGACTGCCACCCTCAGCATTGCTTGGTGCTTTGCAAGCCATAATAGTTACCACACCTGCCAGTGTGGGTTTTAGGCCCTGCTTACAAGTGCCTCTGTTTTTAAGTATTTTGGACCCTAAATGGTCCTCTTTAACTTCGTTGCAACTTAATCAAAGAGGTAGAAAGTTATGACTGGATAGAGAAGGCTAAGTTAGGAATTGGTTTCTGAGGACTCTCACCCTAACTTTTCTACTGCTTGGCTAACTTCCCCTTCCTTTCTGAATAGCTCCCAGAAACTGGCCCTGATTTACTCTCCTCTTAGCTGTCTCTGTCAATTCTTTAAGTGGGGTTGTTCACCCATTGTGGTGGCCATGGAGGTACCTTGTTTGCATACATAGAATCTACATAGCTGATAGATAGCCTCTAGCTGCTGCACCTTTGGATCGAGTGTGGCTTCCATGCCAGTCCATGTTTCCTCTGGGCTGCTCCCAGCCAAAGATAGAGAATGGTGAGGGTACTAGAGCCAGTCCATTCCTGAGTGATGTGGAATTGCTCTAATGAGAAACTTTTGCTCAGAGCCTTCCCAATGAATGCCCTGGCCAAGACTTTACAAGAATCGCACTGTGGTCCACAGCTCTTCCTACTTAATCCTTCATTCCTTCTCTTCTTTCATAGATTTCAGACTTGCTTCACAGTCTAAAGACTCTCCCTGTCTACCATGCTCCATCCCCCTTTATTCTTTACAGATATTTACCCCAATAAGTATCTTGCACATCTAAGCCTGTCTTAGTGTCTGCTACTTGGGAGACATGAGAGATGCTGGAGTGGTCTGAAAAAACAGGCATTAAGAAGAGGTTTTGGGATTGAGTTACTCAGCACCTGGCTGACAAGGAGGACCCCATCCTGAGTAGTATGTGGGACAATTGTTGAAGATTTCATGTGTGGTTATCTATCTGGGAAAACATTCTGGTGGAGGGGAATGTCTTGCTTGTGCAATGGTTCAGACATTTGAAAGATATGGGGCGAGCGATGCCTATAAGGACAGTGGAGTTTGCCAATTGATACTAAGTTATATTGATGCGCTGCAGAGGAAAAATGAGAAGAACCTGAGAGCAGTTAACATACAGACTAAAAACAAAGTGTGGGAGTCAGAGGATCTCTCTGGTAGTTTCTAAAGAGGCCCTTATCTCCTGCAGTGAAAGGACAGACACAGCTGAGGAGCAAACTCAGAATCTGATAGTTACCAGAGTTGTGGTGATCAGCCAAGGCAGATCTGTTATGCTAATATCAGAGCCCTGGTTGGGAAAACATGTGACCCTAAAAACTGGAATGGGAACATCTGGGTAGATGTTCCCAATAATTTTGGTCCTCAGACCTCCCTGAACCCTCAGACTTTCAGAGATGGCCCTACAGAATAAGAGCTAGCATCCCTCAGTAGCTTCTCCCATATCCTATCCTGACTTTTGGGCCAATAACTAGGATTAAATTCCAGCATAATCCAGTTGGAGATATGTTGGACTTCATAAGGAAAGAAAGAAATTACACCCCAAAGGAGCTGCAAGAACCAGCTGGCATGAACCAGCAGGAGCCAGGGGAGTGCCCCTGGAATTAGATTTTGATCATATTTGATTAAGAAGGTAGAACTAAGACTGGGGCAAAACAGATGGTCAGCCAGTGAGAGTGCTGCTCAGCATCTACAGTCAGCAGGAAGTGAGAATGGAGGGGCAAGAGGCAGGGGGTGATCACTCCAATAAAAAGTCATGATCAGTTATTTAGTTCCCAGACCTGAGAAAATATTCTGATCTGGATCCCACTAACTGAAGAGGTGGCTAGATTCCTAGATGGAATGACCCTGCCCTGCAAACCATGGCAAGTATGTACTTTAATGATTATCCTAGTCCTTCCCCAAAGGGACTTGCTTACACTGGGGAAAGGAGACCATCCAGATATTTTGAGGACTATTGAAGCCAAGGTCTGAGTTGGCATTTATACCTGGAGACTGAAAGTGTCATCATAAACCTCCTGTTAAAATTGGAGCTCACAGGGCCAGATCATGAACAGGATCCTGGCTAAAGCATGTCCTCTGGCTCCACGGATCCACCCAGTAGTCATTTCTCCAGCCCTGAGTGTATCACTAGAATTGATGCACTTGGCATTTGGTGTAACTCCCATATTAGGTCTTTGGCCTGTGGGGTAAGAGCTATCACAGTGAGGAAGGCCTAGTGGGAATTCACACTCCCACCCCATCCCCAGTCAAGATAGTAAATCGAAAACAATATTATATTCCAGAGGTGGAGAGTAGTGCCACCATTAAAGACCTAAAAGATGCAGGAGTGGTGGTCCCCAACATCTCTCTGTATAATTTTCCAGTCTGACCCCTGCAGAAACCAGGTGGATCCTGAAGAATGGCTGTAGTCTACCACAGACATAACCACACGGTAATCCTGATCAAAGCTGCTGTGCCAGAAATGCTTTCATTGCCAGAACAGATTAATAAGCCTCAGGAACATGATACGTGGCCATTGATTTGATGACTAAAAAACAATATTCATTACAATTCAGTTTTGTTCTAACGCTTTTTAAATTTTACTTTTTTAAATTTACTCACCCTGTCATAACATAGTCCCCCTGGACCATCTGTACATCCTACAGAGCATCACGTCGATCCATTACATTGATGACATCATGCTGATTAAGCAGGATGTACAAGAGATTGCTACACAATGAAGACCTTGAGAAGACAAATGCACTCCAAAGGATGAGACAGATGGAGAATCATGGAGCTGTCACTGCTGTGAAGTCTTTAGGGGCTCAGGATAACCCCTTCTAAAGTAGAAGATATATGTCTCGTGTCCCCTACCACAAAGAACAAAGCACAGCACCCAATAGACTTCTTTGGCTCTTCTGGAGACAACACATTCCACACCTAGAAATATTTTTAGCCCATACGTTATATGACGTGGAAGGCTGCAAGCTTTCAGTGGGGCCTGGAGTAAGAATGGGCTCGGCAGCAGGTCCAGGCTGTAGGGCAAGCTGCCTTTTCATTTAGGCCATATGATCCAGCAGACCTTATGGTGTTGGAAGTGTCAGTAATGGAAAAAGATACAGTGTGGAGTTTATGGAAAGCACTGGTAAGAAAACCACAACCCAGGCTTCTGGGGTTCTGGAGCAAGGCCTTACCATATAGAGAAAAATTATATGCCTTTTGAGAAACCTCCTGCCATGTTTATGAGCTTTTTTTTCTTAGTCCTTTTTTAAAAGAATAATTTAATTTTTGTTGTTGTTGAGGATGTACACAGCAGAACATACACCAATTCAACATTTCTACATGTACAATTCAATGATATTGATTACATTTTTCAAGTTGTGCAACCATATGGACATGTTTCTGATGGAATGCTTGACCATGGGGCATCAAGTGACCATATGCCCACACTGTCCATTGTGATCTGGGTTCTCTTGGAACTGCTGACTCATGAAGTCAGACAGGCTCAGCAGTAGTCTTTTTTAAGGTGTAAATAAGTTGAGCCCAAGCAGGACCAGAAGCATGAGGAAGCTACATAAACATGGAACCCAAACACCCATGTCACCCACCATGGTTGCATCAGCACCTATCCCTCAGCTTTCACCTATGACCGAAGGTATGTCCCGTATGACCAGCTGAAGGAAGAGAGGAAGAAAAAGCCTAATATTGGTTGATGGTAGGTCAGCTTGTCAAGAACTGTGAAAAGTCTGGGATTTTACTCTACTTACAAGCTAACAAGTCATCCTGCCACAGTTGTATGAATGCTGAAAGAAGATATAAGTTCAGATACAAAGAACTGAATTACTCAGAACAGTAGCAGTAGCTAGAATATCAGCATTTTCTTGTACCAGTTCCCTGAGCTCCAATTTCTATAGGGCAATGCGAAGAGCACCAGATGACACCTGCATATGTAGTAGGTTACATTCAGGAAAGAAACACTGAGCTTATGGCACCCAAATTTTTACAATGAGCAGTAAGCATGCCTACTCTTTGCTCTGGAGGGAGAGACTATCTCTATCTTCCAAGGCCATTCACTATACAAACATCCTGGAGAAGATGGTCAGTGCTTCTACCTGCAAACATGCAGAAATAAGACAGACCCATGGAGGATTGTCTCCCAACATGGCTCAGTATGGCATACAAATCAAAAAATGAACGTTGGCTGTATTACAGCTATATTCAGGGATGACCCTGAAAGACAGCAAAGAAGGAAAATATTTCCAGTGAGTAGAGCAGTGAGCCATGTACTCGGTCATCCACTTTGTGACTCGAGGTGAGAATCTATACAGATTCCTGAGTGGTGGCCAATGGCTTGGTAGGCTGGTCAGAGGCCTTGGAGTCAAAAACTGGAGTATTGGTGAGGAGTTCTTGGGTATAGGCATGTGGCTGGACGTGTATGGGTTTGAACGTGAAGTATCAAGATTTTTTTTTTGTGACAGTTATAATGTTATTTTTTCATTTCAAAAAATCAAATTATTATTATTTATTGTGCTTTAGGCAAATGTTTACAGCTCAAGTTAATTTCTCATACAAAAATTTATACACATATTGTTTTGTGACATTAGTTGCAATCCCCACAATGTGACAGCACACTCCCCCTTTCCACCCCGGGTTCCCTGTGTCAATTCAGCCAGTTCCTATCCCCTCCTGCCTTCTTATCCTCCCTCTGGACAGGAGCTGCTCATTTGGTCTCATGTATCTGATTGAACTAAGAAGCACACTCCTCACATGCATTATTTTTTGTTTTATAGTCCTGTCTAATCTCTGTCTGAAGAGTGGACTGCGGGAATGGTTTCAGTTCTGGGTTAACAGAGCATCCGGGGGCCATAGTTTTGGGAATTTCTCCAGTCTCTGTCAGACTATTAAATCTGGTCTTTTTACGTGAATTTGAGTTCTGCTCCACACTTTTCTCCCCCTCTGTCCGGGACTCTCTCTTGTGTTCCCTATCAGGGTGGTCATTGGTAGTAAGAGGGCACCATCTAGTTCTTCTGGTCTCAGGCTGGTGGAGTCTCTGGTTTATGTGGTCCTGTAGTCTCTTGGGTGAACATTTTCCTCGTGTCTTTGATTTTCTTCATTCTCCTTTGTTCCAAGTGGGATGGGACCAATTGATGCATCTTAGATGGCCACTCTAAAGCTTTTAAGACCCCAGACACCACTCACCAAAGTGGGATGCAGAACATTTTCTTTTTTTTTTTTTTTAGGACTGCAGTGTCAAGATTTTTGTATCACATTTTAATTAACACCTACTAAAAAGCATCGTCCAAGGAAGAGCTACTCGTGTTAGTTTCCTTGGGCTGCCATAAAAAAGTACCACGGACTGGATGGCTTAAAACAACAAACATTTATTCTTTAACAGTTCTGGAGGCTAGCCTGGAACCAAGGTGCTGGAAAGGTTGGTTCCTGCTGAAGCACTCTGAGGAGAGTCAGTTCCATGCCTCTTTCCTAGCTTCCAGTGGCTTCCCACAATCCTTGGTGTTCCTTGGCTTGTAAATGCATAATTTTAATCTCGCCTCCATCATCATATGGCATTCTTTCCTGGGTGTCTCCC
Organism: Trichechus manatus latirostris; assembly: GCF_000243295.1. Lineage (NCBI taxonomy): Eukaryota > Metazoa > Chordata > Mammalia > Sirenia > Trichechidae > Trichechus > Trichechus manatus. The sequence continues at coordinate 3,248,277 of NW_004444075.1, forward strand.
TCACTCTGGGTCTCTTCTTATAAGGACACCAGTCATATTGGATTAGGCCCCACCCTATTCCGGCATGACCTCATGTTAATGCAACTAATTACATCTGCAAAGACCCTATTTCCAAATAAGGTCACATTCACAGGTACTGAGGATTAGGACTTCAGTGTGTCTTTTTGAAGGACACAATTCAACCCATAACAGAACTGAACAACCAAGTAGACAAAATGACTCAGCCAGTTGACATTAACTAGGCTTTGTCATCTGCCATCTTAGAACTGGCATAATGAACACATGAATGAGGTGGCCATAGGGATAGACAGAGTATGTATGGGCCCAGTAGTATCAGCTTCCATTTAACAAGGCTGATCTAGCTACCACTGCCTTTGAATGTCCAGCAACAAAGATTAATATTGAGCCCCTGATATGGCACTATTCTCCAAGGAGACCAACAGACCATTTGGTTCCAAGTCAACTACATTGGGACCCTACCATCCTGGAAGGGCCAGCAGATCATCTTTACAGGAATAGACACCTATTCTCAAAATGAATTTGTAATTACGTACTGCCCACAGAGTCTCAACCAGCACCACTACCTAGGGGTTTATGGTATGCTCGATCCACATTCTCGGAATCCCAAACAACATAGCATCCGAAAGGGGACGCACTTCACAGTGAAGTAAGTGTGGGAGTGGACCCTTTGGACTCACTCCGTCATATACTGCACCATCCAAAAGCCGCCAGCCTCAGAATTCTGTAACTGCTTTTTAAAACTACAGCTGATGTGTCGTCTCTGAGGCAATACTCTGCAAGGAGGGGGTGCCATTCTTCAAAATGTGATATGTGCATTAATTCAGAGGCCTCTATATAGATCCGGGTTCCCGATAGGAAAAATACATAGTTCTGGGAACCAGGAGATGGAAGCAGGAGTGATCCCACTTGCCATCACTCCCAGTGACTCATTGGTCAATTATTGCTTCCTATACCCACAATTCTGGGCTCTGCAAGTTCGGAGTCCTAGTCCCCAAAGGGCTTGCAGTCTTGCCAGGGGGCCCAGCAAGGTACATTCTGCATACGCATGTCTATGTGTGTGGTTTATGGAATGTGTGTGAGGTTATGGATGTGTGTGGTGTGTGTGTATGTGTGTGATGTGTATAGAGGTGTAAGAGATTTGCTTACATGTGTGTGGTATGTGAAGTGTATATGCAGAGTGTGCTCAGGTGTGCGATATGTGTTATGTGTTTGTATGTGGTGTATGTATATGTATGTGGTGTGGGCCATGTCTTTACATGAGGGGTGTGCACATGTGTGATGTTTTTATGTGTGTGTCATGTGTGTACCTATGTGTGGTATGTGGGGCACGTGTGCACGAGTGTAATTGTGTGATGTGTGTACAGGTGTATCATGTGTGGTATATGTATGTGCAGTGTATACGTTGTGTATATGTGGTATGTGTATATGTTGTGGGTATGCATATGTGGGTGGTGGGGTGTGTTTTGTGTGCGATGTGTGCTGTATCTATATCTGGTACATATGTAATTGTGCATGCTGTGTGTAGGGTGTATATAGCATGTGGTGTATGTGTGTGGCATGTATATGTGTGGGTGTGAGAGGATTTATGTATCTGTGTGTTGTGTATGTCCCGTGAATGTGTAGTGTATGGGAGTGTGTTTTTGTGTGCCTGGTGTCTGTAGTATATGCATGTGTGCTGTGTGTCTGGTGTATGCATGAGTGTAGTGTAGGTCTAGTGGGTATATTTGTTTGATATGTGGTATATGTGTATGTATGTGTGATGTGTATATGTGGTACCTATGTCTACATGTCTGGTGTGTGTAGAATACGTGGCAGTATAGTGCATGTATGTTCATGCAGTGTATGTAGAGTGTGGGGGTGTGTGTACATGTGGGCGGTGTGTGTAAGATGGGCGATTAGTGTACATATGTGTGATGTTTATGTATACGATGTGTGTATAAGTGTGTGCTATGTGTGGTATGCATGTGGGTGGCATGTGAGTATGTGTATGGCATGTGTACACGAGTGCGGTGTGTGTTGTGTGTGGGTATGTGTGTGATATACGGTGCCTTCATGTGTGTATTTTTGGCATGCATGGGTGACACGTATACATGCATGTGATATGTATACATGTGAGATTTGTGGTATATTTAGGTGTGTGGTATGTGTATGGTGTGTACATGTGTGTAGTGTGTGGTGTACGCATGTGTGAGGTGCATATGTGTGTGATGTATCTAGAGAGTGTGGTGTATGTACATGTATATGGTATTTGTATGTGTGTGATAGGTGGTTTATTTATGTGTGTGCTGTGTGCATGTGTGGTGCATGTAGAGCATGTGTGGATATTGCGTGTGTGTGGTCTTCCAGCTGAGCAGTAAGCTCTTTGGGGGAGCAGCTAGTGTCTCTTCTTTCTCTCACTTTCTCCCCAGAGTACCTCTTCACAAGCAAGATCTGAAGAGTATTTTTGACTGAGGAGAGCCCATTTCCCAAGTAGCTTGAAGGCTGCGTGACTCCCATAGTCGTCCTTGACAGCCGGCTCCAGTGCACTGCCTCCCACACACATCACACCGCCCAGTGTTGGGCCCAGAACTAACCAACTGTGATATTGGCCGTCACACTCGTGTGCCCAAACTACCCATGTACATGTGAGGAGAGGCTTACGGGCACACACTGCACACACCACCCAATCTGGGCTCCAAACAGCTGTGCATTCTAAATGAGCAGGCTGGCTCATTAGGTGGAAATGCAGTCTATAATTCCATGTTACATCGCCTCTTGGCTCTGTTTTGTCTTTGCAGACAGCCAGTCTCATCTGTTGGAAGCTGTATATGGCTTGTTAAAAGGACTGAGTTAGGGAAGAGCAACAGCAGGGCTCGCAGGCCAGATGCCACTGTCCCTTTCTGCCCTTTTATTTTTATTTTTTAGCTTTTCTAGGTTTAGTCTTCACCCACCTACCCAGTAAAACCTGTGGACCTATAAAAACTGCCATTTGTCAAGCGTCTACTCTGTGTCAAGGATTCCCTGGGTGGTGCAAATGGTTAAGCTCTTGATGACTAGCCAAAAAGTTGGCGATTTGAACTCAATCAGAAGTGCCTCGGAAGACAGACCTGGCAATCTGCCTCCAAAAGGTCACAGCCTTGAAAACCCTATGGAGTGCAGTTCTACTCTGCACACATAGGGTCACCGTCAGAATCGACTCAATGGCAGGTAACAACTCTATGCCAAGTACAATTGTACGTGTTCTCTGATCCTCAAAACAATGCTGTAAGCTAAGTCTTATTATCACATGTTACAGATAAGGAAACTGAGCCTGGGGAGGTTAAAAGGCCTGCCTATAGGGAGGAGCATGGATGGGAACCCCGGTCTGTCTGACTCTTTCCATTGTATCACTTAAACATGGGGCCACCTACACTTATTCTTGGTACTTGCTGCTTAGTACTGTCTTGATCCTTTGAATGGGGAAGGGGTTTCTTCCCTACTTAACTTTTAAAGCAAGGAAAATGCTTCATTTTCATCTCAATTTCTCCTGAAATTTTGATAACGCCTATTGCTGTGTTAGCTGCTGCCGAGTCAGCCCTCGACTCATGGCTGCTCCATGTGTTACAGAGTAGAACTGCTCCATAGGGTTTTCTTGGCTGTAATCTTTACAGAAGCAGATCACCAGGCCTTTTCTTCTGCGGAGCCGCTGGGTGGGTTTGCACCACCAACTTTTTGGTTAGCAGCTGATTGCAAATTGCTTGTGCCACCCAGGCTCCTTTGAAAACCCCAATTCCATATTAGTTCTCTGACATCTCCTTAGAAGGCCTGGTGACACAGTGGTAAAGAGCTCGGCTGCTCACCAAAAGGTCAGCAGTTCAAATCTACCAACTGCTCCTTGGAAACCCTGTGGGGCAGTTCTACTCTGTCCTACAGAGTCACTGATGTCAACTTGATGGCAATGTTTTTGTTTGTTTGTTTGGCATCTCCATAAGCCCAATGGCAAAAATTAAAATCTAGAGACACTCATGAAATGCCGCAGCTTTCTGCTACCCTAACTAAGACAGCAGTGGCCAAGAGCTCCTTTCCTGCCAGCTGTGTCACCAGCCTGTGTATCTGAGGAACTGGCCCCTTGGCCACAGCTGATCCACTGTAGCAGTGAGCCATGCCCCACATCAAATAAAGACACGCTCTCCATTTATTTCAGTTCTGTCATCTGGGATTTTCAAAGACCTGTTTGTGGCAGAGGCGTGCTCTGTCACAGTTTTCCTCCTATCATCTAAACTGGCTCATCTCTTCTTTGGCTGCTTAAGAAAAACCCATTTCCTGCTTGCAAGAAAATGTGTGTTTCGGGGAGGCGGGGGAAGAAATGTAACACAATGGCTGGGAACACAACAGGATTCAAATCCTGTTCACACCACCTACAAACTTTGAGACCCGGGCCAGTCCATTCAATTCTCTGAGCCTCGACTTCTTCATCTGTTGTTGCGAGGAAATTGATGTCTGCAGAGCTCTCAACACGATGTTTGGCGCACTGTGAAAGCTAAAGACGTTAACTATTATCATTAGGGTTTTCAATTGGGATGAATAGGAGGCTATGTTAAATTTGCATGATTGTACTTTTACAGTAAGCCATTAATGATGCACTCATTTAGTTTTCTACTCTGAAAGAACATAGATTTGATTAATTATAACAAGAATTTAAAATATTTCCATTATTCAGAAATAACCTACAGAGGGTCTGAGCTTGTCCCTCCTTCCTTCCCAGTCTTTTTTTTTTTTTTTTTCCTCTTAGAGAGAAAGAACAATTACACAGTCTGATTCATTGGCGTTTCCTTTCCCTGGTAACAGACTAAGGCTTAACCTTGATTAAGCAGCAGTGCATCTGATCTAAGTGCTCTCCACTCTTCAGCCAAGCCCCTACTTTCCCAGGCTTAAGGTCACAGCCCTGCACTGGCCTTTCTCCCCTGCTTGGCATCTGAGCATTGCCAAGGGTAAAGGAAAAAAAAAACCAAACCCATTGCCATCGAGTCGATTCTGACTCATGGCGACTCCACGTATCACAGGGTAGAACTGTGCTCCATCGGGTTTTCTTGGCTATGATCTTTATGGAAGCAGACTGCCAGGCCTTTCTTTTGTGATGCCATTAGATGGGTTTGAACCACCAACCTTTAGGTTAACAGTGGAGTGTGAACCATTTTCACCCCCAGGGACCGTAAGCACCCAAAAAAACTTTTCTTTTAAATCCTACTAGGATTTTCCCCCTTCTTTCTAAGGCAAACATTGGACCATTTAATCTCTGCTGCAGGATAGTCCTGCCCCTCAGGAAATGCTTGGCATGGTAAGCTATTTTAAAATGCATTTTAGTAGCAGGGCCTTGAATCCAGACCATGCCTGCCAATGTCCTAGCCTGATCTCACTGATGCTCATTCCTGGCCCTGAAATAATTCCCACAAGCATTTGCTGTGAATGCAAGTAAAGCAACATCTCTTGACAAAGCAAATTAGGAGTAGTAGGTGGTTTTTTGGCACTTCCTGTGACTCAGATCAAATCTATTTCTAGATTGTAAAGTACGAAAAGAGAGAGAAAGATCAGGTTGACATAAAAGAAAATTGAGCAATGATAAATGAACTGCTTTCACCCAGTCTCTCAGCTTCTCTCTCTCTTTCACACACACAGACACACACACACACGCACACACACACAGACACACACCTTTAAAGTGTACCTATTTCCTGTAGGTCATACTTATGTTAATCTCAATTCAAACACAGATACACTGAAGCATTCACAAAGCTTCAGATTCCACTAAATTATTAAACCAGACAGTGGACTTCCAATTTTGTGCCCAGACATACTCATTAATTGTGTGACCTCCTTGTCATGGGTGAGGATATATTTGATGCTAAATGTGCTGCAAATGTTAACAGCATTCAATCACAAGACTGTGAATCACTGCGTCCTACGTATATTGATAACCTACTTTGATTAAAAGTGGGTTACATGAGAGAGATTCCTTTCACCGAAGGCCACGCTCCTTTCACATGAAGGTCTTCTACGTACAGATTGGATGAAATATAAGCCGTTCTTTTCTCACTCAGTTTTAGGTCCTGAACTGTCTTATGTCAGGAAATCACAGGGTGTCCAGCCTGTGTGATCAAGGTTGGTTTGATTCACCAATGATTTCCTTCAGTCATAAGTGATATTAAATGGAATTCCAAAATTAAAGAATGGAAGGTTCAGAGGGACCTTTTTTTTTTAAAAAAAAAAAAAGCTTATAGTGTTATAGTAAAAAGGAATGGGAACCTTGACTCCATTTGCTTTCCTATATGATAGAAATTTTGAGAACAGGAGAAAAATATGACTCTCAATGGGAACATTAGTCATGTCCACCCTGGGGGAGGTGAGGCAGAAGAACTTCTATCATTTTGATCAATTGAGCAGTGGGTCTCTCCTCACTTTAGGATTCCTTGGTCTGGTCTCTATATCCTACAAAGTTTAGAAAATTTGATCTTTAGTGAAATGGGTGGATCCCGTTTATAGTTTTCTTCTTAAATATTTATTTTGCAGATTTTTCTAAAAATGGTGCTAGGAGAGTTTTCATTCCAAGATGCCCGCTCTCTAACTTAGGAAAAAAAGAAAAAAATGGACGTGCTCAAAGGGAAAGAAAGTATTCAAAATTGTTTCCTGAACCCTGGGTCCAATCTAGAGGGGCTTGGAAAGAAGCTGACTTCTTCTACCCTCAGTCTTCCATCTCCCAAAACACAGGTGCCTCCAAATCAGAGTTGCCAGATAAAATATAGGACACCCAGTTAAACGTGAATTTCAGAAAAAGATAAGTAATTTTTAGTGTAAGTATACCCCAGATACTGCATATACTTTTTATTTTGCTAAATCTGGCCACCTTCCCCCAAAAGCCTTTAAGCAAATGTTTCACAGCTCTTCTGAGGAGTAAGCACTTAAAACACTGGTAATCTCACAGAACCAAGAGTGGGAGGTACCAAAAGATCATTAAATCAGCCTTTCATTTTACAGATGATCAAACAGCAGTCAGAGATTAAAACCCTTTTCTAAGAACACATGACGGCTTGCATGTTGCTATGATGCTGAACAGGTTTCAGCAGAGCTTCCAGACTAAGACGGACTAGGAAGAAAGTCCTACCCACTTACTTCCAAAAATCAACCCATGAAACTATGGATCACAACAGTCTGATCCCGTTGTGCATGAGGCGCTGGCGGTGGAGGGGAGGTCACGATTCCGAGCCACATCAGCTAACAACAACAACACACAGCGAACTACTGAAGAGCCAGGAGCAAAGCTCACCCCTGTGTCCCAGGGCAGTGCTGCTTCCGCTACTACGGCACAGCACCTCCTTAGACTGTTGCTTGAGGAGTTCGACTTCGGCTTTAGAATTAGCCCATGGGAAAGTATACCTCATTTCTCTGTGCTTCTGTCAAACAAAGCAGTAAGCACACAGCAACGGTAGGTTCTATTGCCTCCCAGAGAAAAGAAATAGAAACTGGCTACCTTCATGGAATGAGGGGTGGGAGGGAGGCAGATTACAGACAACAAAGCACAGATTAGCATCTCAATAAATTTTCCTGCCACATAGGCTTTCACGGTGTCAGGCTTTCTGAAAGTGGGGTGCACTCAGGTTAGTAATTTGTAAGTACTGAGGTTGGCGCCAGAATCTTCCCCTGGAGACCTTTTGGAATCAGATAGAAAACCATTTGTTAGCCACATTGCCGCCCTACCTGGAGACCTGCAGGAGGATGCATTTAAGTGACTTCTCCAGAACTCTCCTGAACTTTGGACTCTGAAAATTGGAACAACAAATATTATAATGTTCCAATCGTAGACTAGAATAAATGCAAAAGTAGCTCGGTGTTATTACGAGTTTCAGTATTACTCGAAGCTTTACAGAATCAAGGAAAATCCCTCTAAAGGCCGTTGGGATGCCCTGTTTGTTTCCCCCAAACATCACAAGGAGGGCATAGTGTAATTTGGTTGATAATGATTAAGGATGCTATTTATATGGAGAGAGGACACCCAATTTCCTTACCGTTTCCATTCTAGAGACCCCGCAGAACTGGAAAATGCACTGTTCACCTACAAGCAGGGATAACCAAGGTAAGAGATGAGGCACCAAGGTATTGGTGGTTCACTGGTAGAATTCTTGCCTTCCAGGAGGGAGACCGGGGTTCCACTCCCAACCAGCGCACCTGACGCACAGCCACCTTCCATCTGTCAGCGGAGGCTTGCGTGTTGCAGTGATGCTGAACAGGTTTCAGCAGAGCTTCCAGACTAAGACAAACTAGGAAGAAAGGCCTGAAAACCCTGGTGGCGTAGTGGTTAAGAGCTATGGCTGCTAACCAAAAGGTTGGCAGTTTGAATCCACCAGGCGTTCCTTGGAAACTCTATGTGGCAGTTCTACTCTGTCCTATAGGGTCACTATGAGTTGGAATCGACTTGACGGCAATGGGTTTGGTTTTTTTAAAGAAGAAAGGCGTAGCCATCTACTTCCTAAAATCAGACCTCCCAGTTCCCAGAGATTCTCCACTTGCTCAACTGGCTTCATTTCCAACTCTCCCATTTCCCACTTCTCTCGCCTTCCTTAAGTAAGTTGATGAGGGAGGCAAGTGAGGCTCTCTAGGTGCCCCCTGCTCAAGTGGCCCTAGGTTGGAGGCATGGGGAAGGCCATCAGCTCTCCAGCACCAGCTAGCAGAAGCTGTCTTTAGGATGACAGCCTTGAAGGAAAGGGGCAAGTTCTCGGGACCCAGGGTGACGAAGAATGGGAATCAAAAGCAGGAAATAAAGCGCTGCCTAAGGAAACTTCCCACATAACCCAAACAACCAACAACTGAAGCCATGAATGTAACAACTGGAATGGTTTCACGGAATATTGAATTTGGGGGCCGGGAAAGGTTTGGGAGCTCAGCTTATCTAGTCTAACCTTTTTATTTTACCAATGAAGAAACCAGGGACTCATTACTAGAAATAATTTTTCAGCCTTTATTGCTAGAGAAGTACCCTATTTCCCCACCCCTGATGAGTCCTCCCAGGTGGAGGGAGTCTCATTATTGTAAAACTCTAAGCCTCTCTCGCCCCTTCATTTACTGTGCCCCAGGGAAGAATGAGGGACTTAATATGACCGTGGTGTTTGGAAGAAGAAGACGCATAAGTGCTGCCTAGCCTCTTCTTCCTCTCCTTTTCTTGGGAACAAGTTGTTTTCAAGAAGCATACTGTGCTTGCCCCCTCAGGGAAGGCTCCCTCCTTGTAGGGAGGGGATGGGTGATCTACCCAGGCCCAGTGCTGTTAAGTGAGTCAGTTTGCCTAAGTCTATCATTTAGTATAGGAGCCCTGGGGGCACAATGGTTAAGACCTCGGCTGCTAACCAAAAGGTCAGTGGTTTGAACCCACCCAGCGGCTCCGCAGGAGAAAAGACCTGACAATCTGCTCCAAGATTACAGCCTAAGAAACACTATGAGCTAGTTCTCCTCTGTCACCTGGGGTCACTGTGAGTCAGACTTGACTCGATGTCACCTAACAACAACGGTGCTTAGTATTAGGAAGACCACTTGCCAAAAACTATAAGCCACATTCTTGAATATTATTTTTTATAGTAATAAAGGTGAAAACTTGGCCTCCATCTGGCTTAGTCTTTTGCCTTATTTCTCAATTGGTTCTGAATTCCAACAGATCTACTTTGTTGTTGTTGTTAGGTGCTGTCGAGTCAGTTCTGACTCATAGCGACCCTGTGTACAGTAGAACAAAACCCTGCCCAGTCCTGTGCCATCCTCACAATCGTTGTTGTGCCTGAGCCCATTGTTGCAGCCACTGTGTCAATCCATCTCATTGAGGGTCTTCCACTTTTTCCCTGACCCTCTACTTTATCAAGCATGATGTCCTTCTCCAGGTACTGATCCCTCCTGACAACATGTTCAAAGTATGGAAGACGTAGTCTTGCCATCCTTGCTTCTAAGTAACGTGCTCGCTGTACTTCTTCCAAGACAGATTTGTTTGTTCTTTTGGCAGTCCATGGTATATTCAGTATTCTTCGCCAGCACCATAATTCAAAGGCATCAATTCTTCTTCGGGCTTCCTTATTCATTGTCCAGCTTTCACATGCATATGAGGCAATTGAAAACATTGTGGCTTGGGTCAGGCACATCTTAGTCTTCAAGGTGACATTTTTGCTTTTTAACCCTTTAAAGAGGTCTTTTGCAGCAGATTTGCCCAATGCAATGCAATCTACTGGGACCCCCCAAGTCCCCACATCCGTGTTAGGGATTCTTAAACATTCTCAGATCACAAACCACTTTGATGGTCTCATGGCTCCTCTCCCCAGAAAAATACACTCCCTGAAGCCCATATATGGATCCCTGTTTAAACCCCCCGATCCATTTTCATAATGAATCGTATAAGGTAATATATAGGGCAAGTTAGAAAGACTTAATAGGAGTTTATAAAAACATTGGCATGTGACAAACATCTGCCATCTCAACATTCAGTTATTCTGGACCCACGTTAATTTGACTTATTCCATTCATTAAATAAGCAATCTCTGAGGCTCTGCTATGTAGCAGGCTCTAGGTTAAACACTACAGGGGACACAAGGAGGGATAAGATAATATTCTTGACCCCAAGAAACCCAAAATCTAATGGGAAAACACAGTGGTAAGTAATGAGATGTAATACAATGCAACTTTGTTGTTAGGTACTGTCAAGTCAATTCCAACTCATAGCGACCCCTTGTGACAGAGTAGGACTGCCCTATAGGGTTTCCTAGGCTGTAATCTTTACAGAGAAGATTGCCAGGTCTTTCTCCAGTGGGGCAGCTAGCTGGTGGGTTTGAACCGCCAACCTTTCAGTTAGCAACTGAGCACTTAACAGTTGCATCACCGAGGCTTCTTCCTTGCAACTAGGTGTGACCATATGATTTAGTTCTTGCCAATAGAGTAAAATTGGAAGTGGTATGTGCACCTTCAAGGAGCTGTGGTGATGCAGTGGTTAAGCGCTTGGCTGCTAACTGAAAAGTCGGCAGTTTGAACCCACTAGTCGCTCTGCGGGAGAAAGATGTGGCAGTCTGCTCCCGTAAGGATTATGGCCTTGGAAACCCTATAGGGCAGTTCTACTCTATCCTAATAGGGTCACTGTGAGTTGGAATCCACTCTACAGCAATGGGTTTGCTTGTTTTATGTGCAACTTCTAGTTTATGTCCTTAAAGGGAAATAACAAGCTCTTCCTGGGTGGTGCAAACATTTAATGTACTTGGCTGCTAACTGAGAGGTGGGAAGTTTGGGTCCACCCAGAGGCACCTCAGGAGAAAGGCCTGGTGATCTGCTTCCAAAAAATCAGCCATTGAAAACCCTATGGAGCACAGTTCTACTCTGACCCAGATGAGGTTGCTATGAGTTGGAGTTGATTCAGTGACGACTGGTCTGGACCTCTTCAATTTACTCCCTTCCCAGTGCTTAGAATGTGGTTGTATGGTGAAAGCATGGACCCCAAGATGGAAGCTGTATTTTAAGCATGATAGATCAAGAAAACATAAGAAACCTGGGCCGCTGACACCGTGGAGCCAGCACACCAGCCCCAGAATGCTTACCGGGATTTTTCTGTGTGGGAGAAATAAGCTTCTATCTTGTTTAGCAGTGTACTTCTAGGTTTCTTTGTTACAGCAGCCAAATTAACATCTAAAGTTTAAACTAGTACGATTTGCAGAAGCACCGAATCATCAGAGAATGGCACACATTAGATGTGATGAGCCTGGTGGTCGCAGGTATTTCTATTCTTGTGTTACATACATAGAAACAAAGGCAAATAAAATACATCTTCCCTCAGATCAGAAGAGTATACCTTTCCTCTTATGTTTCCAAGTCTAGTACTTGTTTTACTTAGTGTGTCCAGCATAAAATGATCATCCCCTTAACCACCAACCTTTCGGTTAGTACTCAAGTGCTTAAACGTTTGCACCTCTCTGGACTTCCACCCTTAAACAAATCCATTTAAGAAATTCCAAACTGTTGACCAGTGGCTACCGTGTGCCAATCACTTTGCTGAGCACTGGAGATGAAGTACCAAGGAAAAATAAATTCCTGCTTTCATGGCCCTTATAGTTGGTGATAGATGATAGATAGATTAGATAGATAGAGCAAAAGAAAGAAAAAGGATGAATGGATGGATAGATCGATTGATTGAAAGAAAGGAAAAGGATGGATAGATAGATTGAAAGAGAAAGGATGAATGGATGGATAGATAAATCGATCGATCAATCGAAAGAAAGAAAAAGGATGGATGGATAGATAGCTGTCGTCGAGTTGACTCCAATTCATGGCAACCTTATATACAACAAAACGAAATGTTGCCCCGTCCTGCATTATCCTCACGATCGCTGTCACATTTGAGTCCATCATTGTGGCTACTGTGCCAATCTATCTCACCAAGGGTCTCCCTCACCCTTGCTGGCTCTCTTCTTCACCAAACATGATGTCCTCCTCCAGCAATAGATCCCTCCTGATGATGTTTCCATAGCAAGCAAGTCAGACAATGTTCTTTTGTGATCATAAGGTTTTCATTGGCTAATTTTTGGAAGTAAATCACCAGGCCTTTCTTCCTAGTCTATCTTAGTCTAGAAGCTTCACTGAAACCTGTTCACCATGGGTGACCCTGCTGGCATTTAAAAACCAATAGCCTAGCTTCCAGCATCACAACAACACGCCAGCCACCACAGTATGACAAATTGAAAGATTGGTGGTGGATAGTTGGTGATAGAGGTTACTTAATCTCAAAAATGAGTGTATAGTTACATAATCATATACGTTCTCTTAATGGAAGAACATGGACTTAAGAGAGCATATCACAAAAGAATCAGATTTGGATGGGGGTCCTTGGGAAGGCTTTCCTGAGGACGTTATGCTGACTGTGAAGAAATAAAAGGATTTCACCAAATGGAGAACAGGAGAGATGGAAATAATGTTCCAGGTAATAGTAAGAGCATGCACAAAGGCCCTGTGGTGGGAGGAAGCATGACAAATATGAGAAACTGGACGAAGACCTGGCTAAAGTGCAGAGAGACAGGGAGAAAATGGTGTGATGAGGTAAAAAGGTGGACAGGGGCCAAACTACACAGGGTCTTGAGGACCATGTTAGGGATCTTGATCTTCAGATTCAGAGCACTTCATTCCTAGAGAAGGATTTAAGCAGAGAGTGGGGAGAAGGGAATGTGTGACATGATCATATATGCAAACTGAACATTGGCTCTGTATTTTGAAGAGCAGATGGGAATTGGGGGTGCAGGGAGATTCTTGCCATCAGTTGCCCAGGTAAGAAATGATGATCAAGAGGACCAGTTATGTCAGGGAGTGGAGATGGTTGTTAACTGGAGGCCAATTTCTTAGCATAAAGGAGAATTGATCACAGTTTAGCCAACTAGACTTAGTTCACATAGATATATCAAAAGAAACAAAAATGAAACCACAATATTATGTAAACTGTGTGAATTGCAATCGTGTCAAAGTTCCAGAAGCCCCTGTGGCTTTGGTTAGAAGTTTTGTCACCTTTGCTTATTTATTTCTGTATTTGTTTTACCTTCTCCCTCTCCTTGGTAGTGAAAAAGGCAACAATTCTGTAATCATATAAGCTATATGCAGGATAATTCCCACTTGGGCTTTTTCCTAGAAACCAACACATATCCTCTGTGTGTATGATATTTGTTAAATAACTAATACAGAAATAAATAGCCATATACTCTCTAGGTATGTCTGTACTGTTTCATTTTGTTTTAGGGTTTATTTGTTTTTATGCTGCTTGTCTACTAAAAATGGGAAAATAATAATCTCTTTGTCTGTCTAAAAGTATCCCTTTGTAAATATTCTTCAAAAGCTCATAAGTTACTTGAGTGAAACTATTTCCCTCCCTCTTCCACCAAAAGCACAAAGATAAGTTATTCCTTGACGAAATGATCAACAATACTTCCCACGCGACTTCCTTCCATAGTAAGTAAATATTCCCTCAATAACAATGGATGTGGAATGGAAAGAAAATGGAACAGAATGGAGAATATGAAAACTGTCAAAGATTTAATTAAAGATTTCCAAGAGGACCCAAGAAGGCTGGTCTTATGCAAAAGGCACTTGGTGACTCACAACAGTCCCCCCACCCCCTGCCCCAACAGTGGGAGGGGTCTGCAGCCTAGCGGGGTGAGGCCTCTACGTGAAGAAGATACCAGTTGCCATCCAGTCAATTCTGACTCATGGTGACCCCATGTGTGTCAGAGTAGAACTGTGATCCATAGGGCTTTCAATGGCTATTTTTTCAGAAGTAGCTCACCTGGCCTTTCTTCCAGGGTCCCTCTGAATGGAGTCAAACCTCCAATCTTTTGGTTAGGAGCCAAGTGTATTAACCATTTGCTCCACCCAGGGACTCCTGCCTGCTTGGCCAGATGGTCACAGGCTAGAGACTATGCCGAACTGTATCTTTTCATGCTCCTAAAACACAAACCCCACTCTGAGAAGTGAAATCTAGTTGCATTTCAAAATCTTACTAATTTAGACCAGAGGAAATAACTTAATGCATTTTATAAAAATTTAAGTCTAAAGAACCTGAATTTCAGACTGATCTTTAAGAAACTTTTTAAAAGTCACTTTCAAATATCTAGAAACTCAAGCTAAGTTTGCAAAAGTGGTCCTTAAAAGGCTTTAAAGAGGGGGAGAATGATAGTAATTAACATTTTTTGCTGTTGGTCTTTACATGGGACTTCTAACTAGGCTGACCAATTGCCCTAGTTTGCCTGGGACTGAGGGGAATTCCTAGACACTGAACTTCCTGTTTTAAAACTGGGACAGTTCTGAGTAAACTGGGACAAGTTGGTCACCCTACCTAATATGTATGGTTCATTACTCTTCCGAAGGAGTTTAAACATCAATCGATCCATTTAAGTATTTCTTAAGACCCGCTTATATCCGCTCACTACAGTGCTAGACACTGTTAGAGATAGAGAAGGAAATTGCCTAAAATTCTGTGACTCTTTCATTGTTCCCTCAGAGTTTATAACCTAATTGCCCTAAAATACTCAATGACTGCTTATGAAACATGACTGTGTTCCACTCTTGGGATGCAAAGATGAATAAGGGACTGAGCCTGGCCTCAGGAACATATTGTCTTTTGGGGAGGATGGACAAAGATAAAACACAGCACAACTTGGTAAGGGTTACTGTGAAGCTGTTGACAAAGCACTGGGCATGTGCAACACAGCAGGACACAGGTAACTGTGCCTGCAGGCGTGGTCAGACACAAAAACGGTACAAGGCAGCATGTGATACCCTTCATGCAAGTAGCCCAGACTCAACAAGAAAGGAGGGCTTTATGTAGAAGGTAAGAATGGGAAAAGTAGGTTAAGGTCAGATTATAAAGGGTCATGAATTGCTGAGAACTTTGGACTTCCTTCTGTAGGCACTGGGGAGTCCTTGAAGGCTTTTGAGCAAAGAAGTGGTAGGGTGAATGGTATATTTTAGGAAGCTTAATCTGGCAAAAATCATAACCCAGGTCTCACACGATTTAGAGGAGATTCTGAATTAATGAATTAAAACCAAGGAAGTTTTACCGTGTGTGGAAGAGAATATTAAAGACAGTCCTCCCCTTTTACTGCCAAATACAGCTGCTGGCTGACGGGAGGGAGGGAGAGGCCCTTGGCATCTCCCTAAGAGCGCTGGGAAGTTGAAGCACCTGCAGAGAAAGAAACTGGCAGCTTGTCTACGTAGAGAATCATGGCAGCTATGAATGACAGGATTTGTAACCTTTTTTCTCCACTAAGAGCCATCTTATAATGGAGCAAGTCTCCTATAAGGAGAAACCGAGGAGACAAGATCTTACAACTCCAATTTAAAAATTTAAAAAACAGCTAGGAAAATAGTTGCACCTGTTTGTGCCTAGACTGACTCCAAGCAAAGGTAAAGAGAAAAAGCCTCTATATCATTCCATAGCATAGACTCTTTCAAATTCCTTTCTCATAATCTATTTCCATTTCTAATTCTACCTGTACAAAATATAATCATGTCTGCTTGTAATTACTTATGCATACATGAATACTGGTAAGTTAAACTTGTTCATGTATTTACAAAGACAGTAGGATACATAGTAGCTTAGGAATTGCTTCTTTTCCCTATGATTTTAAATGTGCAACGAGTTTCTTTCTAAAACACATATTTGCAGATGTCACTTTAAACACTATTTTCTGAGATTATATTTTCCATAGAAAACAGATGTCTGCAATTATCCCTTTTTTGACCTCTGAGACTTATCAAAGTCAAATAGGTAATCATCCAATCAGACGGGCTATCATTATCAGAAGAAAAGTAATTATAATCTGAATATGTTTGAACATGATTATTATAAGCTTTAAACTGTTACACTTTTGATTGGGGCAGAATTGGAAGACATTATCACTTCATAATTCAAATGATGTAACTTCACTTGTTTTTGTCATTTAGAATGTGGAGAGCTAAATTTATTTAACAATATAATTCTTTAAACATGAACAAATTATGCAATAATCTCTTTAAAACCATGAGAATGCTTCTCAAAATCTTGACAGTGAAATTAGGGGTATTTTTTTTTTTTTAACTAGAGCAAATCAGAGCTCAAAGCTGAGTCCCATCAGAGCAGAAAGCTTTAGGCAGACATGTTCATTTGACAGACATTTTGTGATCTGCTTGGTTCTTTTAAAGAGACCAGCTACCTTCCTGCCTACCTGTGGAGGCCTTTACCTGGTTAGCCCCAAAACAAAGGAAGAACCAGACCAAATACAAAATGAGGAGAGAGAAAAAAAAAACAATGAGAAAAGGTGCAAAGAAGATGTGTAAGTAGAGAAGTGAATTCAATTCACAACCAGAACTAAGAATTTAAATTTAGGAGAAAAGGTGTTAAAAACCTAACGACTGACAGATATTGAGTAAAACATCATTTTCCACCAAATATTTTATGAAAGCTTGATAATGCAACCCCTCAGTCCAGATGTTTGGTTAGGTGCTTGCTTAACTTGGTTAGATGTCCTAATTTTAATCCTTCATCTTTTCCAAGATTTGTCCCTTTCATACTATGTTTTCCAGGTGGCCTGCTCATTTACCCGGAAGGGGGGGTGGAGATGGCAGGGCATTTCTGGGGCTACTGCTGGGGCCTAAGCTAGCAGTGAACTGGGGAACATGTACAAAAATGAGCACATTGAGCCCTGTTGGAGAATTCCTGTAGCTAAGGTGTGTCACAGTTAAGCGTCCTGCTGCTGACTGAAAGGTTGGCGGTTCAAACCCACCCAGTGGCTCTGCAGGAGAAAGAGATGGCAATCTATTCCCGTAAAGATTACAGCCTGGAACACCCGATAGGGCAGTTCTACTCTGTCACATGGGGTTGCTATGGAACAAAAACTGTCTTGACGGCACCTAACAACAGCAATTTGGAGTGTTTGGCTTTTGTGCTCTCTGAACATGGGCTAAGAGTTAGAAATAGTAAGAGAAGAGGCTTTATAGGATTTGAAAGGTGCTGAATGGTTATTTTTCCATAAGCACAGCGTTTCTTAGAACAGTGGCTTAAGAGATGCCATTCAACTTATAATTCTAGTTCATCAGAGTGAAGACCTGAGGCTGTGCCTCAAATACAGCAGACTTGGTAAGAGCCAACTATGCTTTAATGCCCCTTGTTTCAGTGCCTCCCATACTTAAGTGCCCCCTTTCTTCCTGTTGACTCATCTCCCTGTACTTCTTTTCTGCCCCTGCCTCTTCTGTGCCTATGTGTACAATTCATTCATTCAACAAAAAGTTAATAAGTGCCTAACATGGGCCAGGCACTGCGGATATGTTGTTA
Organism: Trichechus manatus latirostris; assembly: GCF_000243295.1. Taxonomy (NCBI): domain Eukaryota; kingdom Metazoa; phylum Chordata; class Mammalia; order Sirenia; family Trichechidae; genus Trichechus; species Trichechus manatus. The sequence goes on from NW_004444075.1 coordinate 3,266,110, forward strand.
GGTGCCCTCGAGTTGACTTTCGACTCATAGCGACCCCGTGTGACAGACTAGAACTGCCCCCATAGGGGTTTCTAGGCTGTAATTTTTATGGGAGCAGATCACCAGGTGTTTCTTTTGTGGAGCTGCTGGGTGAGTTCTAAACACAAACCTTTTTCTAAGCAGCCAAGCACTTAACCGTTGCACCACCAAGCCCGAGCCCATTACTGTCAAGTCAATTCCAACCCATAGCGACCCTATAGGACAGAGTAGAACTGCCCCACAGGGTTTCCAAGGAGTGCCTGGGGGATTCGAATTGCCGACCTTTTGGTTAGCAGCCGTAGCTCTTAATCACTACACCACCAGGGTTCCTTAAACCTATTGCTGTCAAGTCAATTCCAACTCATAGGGACCTTATAGGACAGAGTAGAACGGCCCCACAGGGTTTCCTAAGCTGTAATCTTTACGGAAGCAGACTGCCACATCTTTCTCCCTCAGAGCGGCTGGTGGGTTCAACCACCAACCTTTCAGTTAGCAGCTGAGTGCTTTAACCACTGTGCCACCATGGCTCCTTTTAAGATGGTGCAATGGTTAAGAGATATGGTTACTAACCAAAAAGGTCAGCAGTTCAAATCCACCAGCCGCTCCTTGGAAACTCTATGGGGCAGTTTTACTCTGTCCTATAGGGTCGCTATGAGTTGGAATCGACTTGACAGCAACAGGTTGTACTGTGGATATAGTAATGAAAAAAATAAATACCTTTGCCCATCTGGAACTTACATTCTAGTTAAATTCTTGCTAACTCTGGCTGCTTAACTGTTAACTGATAGCAAAGGTACTAATGGAAATATCAAGGACTTAAGATAAAAAAAAAAGAAAAAAACAAACTCGCTGCCCTCGAGTCAATTCCGACACATAGCAACCCTATAAGACAGCGTAGAACTGCCCCATAGGGTTTCCAAGGCTGTGATCTTTACAGAAGCAGACTGCCACATCTTTCTGCTGCCGAGTGGCTGGTGGGTTCACACCATCGACCTTTCAGTTAGCAGCCAAGCGCTTAACCACTGTGCCACCAGGACTTAAGATATAACCCCAAAATACCAACCCAAACCCCTTGCTGTCAAGTCATTTCCGACTCATAGCAACCCTATAGGACAGAGTAGAACTGCCCTATAGGGCTTCCAAGGAGAAGCTAGTGGATTTGAACTGCCGACCTTTTGGTCAACAGCCGTAGCTCTTAACTACTGTGCCACCAGGACTTAAGATAGTGTTCCTTTATTACCCAGGGAATCAGCATCTCTGGGGATAGTGCCCAGGAATGTGAATGTGAAACTCCCCTGGTGATTGGGACCCTCCTGAAGTGTGAGAATGATGATGTAAGGTGTGGTAAGATGGTGAAGACTTGCAGACTGAGCCGTAGGAGGGTTGATCTGTGCTACCAGATCTTTGCTGATGCCCCCTGGAACTTCACCACATAGATACATGCACATTCATTACATACCTCCCACCCCCAACACCAAGGCTGAGCTGCACTGAAGCCTTCTCTGCTGCCTAGTGCTGTGGAGACTGTGAGCTCACTATTTTGCTAGTCCTTCAAAGGCAGAGATTCTGTTTGTTTAACATGATTAATGGCACAGGGGCAGTGGTGGTTCAGTCACAGAATTATCACCTTTCATGAAGGAGACCCGGGTTCGATTACCGATCAATCCACCTCAAGTGCAGCCACCAATTGTCTGTCATTGGAGGCTTGTGTATTCCTATGATGCTGAACAGATTTCAGCAGAGTCTTCCAGACTAAGACATTCTAAGAAGAAAGGGCTGGTGATCTACTTCTGAAAAATCAGCCAGTGAAAACCCTATGGATCACAACGGCCTGATCCCATTATGCATGGGGTTGCCATGCGTCCAAGGCTGACTCAACAGCAACTAACAATAACAACAACAATCACTAAGCACAGTGCCCGGCATAGTGTGAGTACTCAGAAACATCTCAGTGAATGAATGGCTGTCAGCTTCAGTTGCCAAGATCTGTGATGCTCTGTTCAATCTGAGTGGAAAGGACCTTTCTTCTTGTGTTCCCTGTTGGTCACAGATTTTCCCAACCTAATGTACTAACTCGCAAGATGTTACATTAGAAATTTCCATCTTGATTCGTACTCTAAGTTTCATCCAGCACAGGCATTTAGATTATGGCATTACTTTTAGATGGAGATTTTTTTTTTCTTGATATTTAGCCCATAATGCATAGTATTTTGTACATTCATGCACTTCTTCTGATGGATTTAGCTGTCAAGGTGGGCAGCACCAGCTGCCTCCCCATTTTCTTCTCTTTCCTTCTAACGTACTTTGAAGTGACCAAGCAAAAACAAAAAAACTAAACCCCAAAACTTAGTGGCTTAAAATAACAACCATTTTACTATAGTTCATGATTCTGTGGGCCATGAACCCGGGCAGCGGTCAGCTGGGTGGTGTTCCGTTTTAAAAAGCATTGGTGGAAGTTACTTGATGGCATGGAGCTGGTGGATGGGCTGGCAAGGAAGGCCTGAGACAGATTCATCCGTGTGCCAGACACCTTGTTGGAGAAGATGACTTGATGGCTGGGCTCAGCTGGGACTGTCAACTGGAGCTCCTCCGTGTGGTCTCTCCAGCACAGTGACCTTAGTGTAGTCAGACTCCTTACTTGGCAGCTTAGGGCTCTAAGAAAGAGCGCTACAGCTAACAAGGCGGAAGCGGCATGACCTTTTATGCCCTGGCCCCAGGAGTCCCATTTTGTCCCTTCTGCTGTACTCTACTCATGGAAGCATCACAAGCCCACCCAGACTCAAGGGTAGGAGATATGAATCACTCATTTCAATGGGAGGAGTGTCAAAAAATTTATTGGCCATATTTTTAAACTGCCATAGAATATTCAGGTGCAGCCCTGTTTCTAGTGAAGGGAGTTAGAACAAATGAGCAAATGGCCTGAGGACTTGATTATTTCATTCCGTTATTCTGTGTCCTGAACTTCTTTAAAATTATTTTTTTTTTTTTTATTGTACTTTAGATGAAGGTTTGCAGAACAAATAGTTTCTCATTAAACAGTCAGTACACATATTGTTTTACGACATTGGTTAACAACCCTACGGCACGTCAACACTCTCCCTTCTCGACCTTGGAGGACCTTTTCTTTCTGGTGAAAATATACATAGCCAAAATTACACCATTTCAAAAGTTTCTACATGTACAGTTTAGTGACATCAATTACATTCTTCCAGTTGTGCTGCTATTCTCACTATCCTTTTCCAAATTATTCCATCACCACTATCTTCAGCTCACTTTTGAGTGGCTGTTGTCAATTTGGTCACACGTAGATAATTCTTTTTTTTTTTTTTTTTTTTGTACCTTAAATGAAGGTTTACAGAACAAACAGTTTCTCATTAAACAGTTAGTACACATATTGCCCTATGACAATGGTTAATGACCCCATGACATGTCAACACTGTCCCTTCTCAACATTGGGTTCCCTATCACCAGCTTTCTTGTCCCCTCCTGCCTACTAGTCCTTGTCCCTGGACTGCTGTGCCTCGTTAGTCCTGTTTTATTTTATGAGGCTGTCCAATCCCTGGCTGAATGGGGAACCTCGGGAGTGACTTCATCACTGAGCTAAAAGGGTGTCCGGAGGCCATACTCTCAGGGTTTCTCCAGTCTATCATGTCCTGAACTTTTGATGTTGAACCCTCTCCCCAAATATATCGCTGCCACGCAGGCAGCTTCCCTACCACTCTCTTCATCGTATGACGGTAACTTGGAATAAGTATCCATATACCTGTCAGAGTGGCCTAATGCAGTAAAACCTCAATGAAATGCCCTTGCTTATTGCAGGTTCATTACACAGCATGAAAAATGGCATACCCCAAGGACACGATCCCTAAAGGCATTTCTCTTCCCCGTTGTACTCAGTGGTGCCTGTGATACAAGCATGCCCCTTGTCCCCACCCCCAGGTCCCCAGAGTGGAGATGGGACCCTGTTCAGCTAGTTTCAAGCGTGATGCCCTGGGTCCCCCAGTAGATGCACGAGCAGTCTGAATGATGCCTCCTCTCGTGTCTCCTGGGCTGTGCTCCCTCCGAGCTCCTGGGCTCTCTGACTGGCTCCTCTGTCAGCAGGAGCCATGTGATGACCTCAGCAGCAGTCGAGGCTAATTCTGGCTGCATTACTCTGCGATTATCCAAAAGGGAAAACACAAAGGGGTTTAAAAATGCAGCTTGTGCTCTTTCAGAACAACAAAGGATCTCCTGGAAATCTTTGATTTTAAAAATGACATTATAATGCTATGTTTTCTTCAGTTTGCATCACTTTTATTATCATTTCTTAGCAGAGGCCCAAGTGGCTTGGCTGGGGTAAGGGGGGAAGATTGTGATGATTCATTTGTATACATTTGTCCCGGTGGGAATTTGATGTGGTGGAAAATTATAGGAATATTAAATTAGAAGCATCTACCACATTATTCTCGGTTCTGTTTGGAACCAGATGTAAGGTACAAATATTAAATGGCAATTCAGTGATTCATGAACCCCCACCGGAACACGCTGATTATTTGTAAACTGAGGTGACATAAGCTTTCTTCTGCCTTTGGTATCCTTGGTACCCCAATTTCAGTGAATTCTTTAGCTCGCCCCCACTCCCTGGCCCCATTCTTCCATTAAAATCCCTCCCTTAAAGCAACAGTGCATGTGGCTCTGGAAAGGATGGGACCAGACAAGACACATACCGAGCTTTCCAACAAACCTCTCCCAGCAAGATATTCCCCATCCTGGGCCCTTAGCAGCACTCGTCCTGAATCACAGTTGGCCAGCTTATCAATAAGGATCTAACCAGGAAACAGAAACCACTGGAGTATTGGAAACAGAAGGGCTTTGATGCAAGGATCGATTACACAAGGGATGGAGAGCCGAGAGGCCAGCCAGGAGGCAGTGAGGAATCCAGGAACTGCAGAGACAGGAAGCTGACTCTGCCGGAGGGCAGAAGGAAGAGGAGCGGGGTTCCTGGAGCTCAGGGCCAGTGTCACCTGGTGGAGGCTGGGACCGCAGCGGACCTGCCTGGCAACAACTAGAGCCAGAGAAGATGTGCAGCTGCTGAGATGGAAGGGAAGCAGTACCTGGTTTCTTCCTCTCTATCCACGCCCTCCAATCTCCTGACTGTGCCTCCCCTTGGCCAGCTGACACAGGAGCCTGGGGAGAGCACCCTACAGAGGCCACCACTACCACCACCAGTTGTCATTGAGTCAGTTCCAACTCATGGCAACCCCTTGTGTGTCAGAGTAGAACTGAACTCCTTAGGGCTTTCAATGGCTGATTTTTCAGAAGTAGCCAGGCCTTTCTTCCAAGGTGCCTCTGGGTAGACTATAACCTTCAGCCTTTTGGATAGCAGCTGAGAACATTAACTGTTTGCACCACCCACAGATTCCTCTACCGATGTCAGACCCCTTTGATTCAAAACAGGGTAGGAAGAGGGTAAGAAACAGATCCAGGATACACATGTCAGTAACCCCACCAAACTATTCTCATTCAAGTCTCTGTGGTTTCTCCAGGAACTTTGTCAAGGTCAGAGTCTCAAGGTCATTGTCAGCTGCTCAAAGTTCTCATCCATCGACATCAATTCTGACAGTGATGTTCCTTGTCTAATAACAGCCTTTCTCATTAAGGTCTCACCCCTGGTCAAATCTCCAGCCTCAGTCTACCTGTTCCTTCAGCCTCCCACCTAGGGCTTTTTCTCCTTGCTTATACCTTGCCACCTTCTAGCTGGCTGTTTTTCTCACCGACTGTCCAGTATCTTGACCAATTTGACATGCTTGCAGGTCCATTTTTGTAAGCTGACTCCAGCTCCAGTGGCTATGGCCTGGGTTTTGTATCAGCTAATCCTCTTTCTCATTATAGAAATAGTCTAGCTTTTTCTCTGCTCCAGCAGAAGGAAGAACAGGCCCTTATGGAGCTTCCCTCTCAAGACGGGCCCAGATTAAAGGGGAAGAGAGTTAGACCCCACCTCCTGGTGGGGTGTGGCAAGGTTACACTGTGGAAGAGCTTCTGGGGTGGAAGACACTGTTGTGGCCAACTTTGAAAATACAACCAGCCCAGGCAGAGTCTCTACAGATCTCCTCAATCCTAATTAATGGTGTTTCTCAAAGATTTCTTTCTTTCTTTCCTCCCTTCTTGTTCTTTCCCTCCCTCCCTCCCCATGCCCCACCTCTTCTTTCTTCTTTTTCTTATAGTACCCAGAGACCAAACCCACTAAACCAAACTCACTGCCATCGAGCTGATTCCAACTCATAGCGACCCTATAGGACAGAGTAGAACTGCCCCATAGGATTTCCAAGGCTATAATCTTTATGGAAGCAGACTGGCACATCTTTCTCCCGCAGAGTGGCTGGTAGGTTCAAACCACCAACCTTTCAGTTAGCAGCCCTTAACCACTGTACCACGAGGGCTTCTTCTACCCAGAGGCAAAAAAACTTAATCTTTGAGAAACAACCAGCTCAATCCCACATTAAACCTTAAAAGATTTAGTGGCTACTTAACTTGTCTTGATTTTGCCAGACTCGACTACAACACCTTCCTAACTAACATATTCCAATGTATTAATAAAGAGAGACTGTACTCAGGACCCGTACCCAGAAAACTGACTCCAACTGCCGTCTTCCGCATTACTATCAGGCAACACAACACCTTCCAGGTCTTACACATGCTCAACCATAGAGTTTTTCTGGAACTGCTCCTTTCTTCTTTGTGCTCCTGACAGGGAGTACACTGATCCACTCCTTTCCCCAACCACAGGATTAAGTCAGAAATAAAAACCAGCTGCCATAGAGTCAGCTCTGACTCATGGCAACTCCACGTGTGTCAGAGTAGAACTGTGTTCCATAGGGTTTTCTGTGGCCTATTTTTCAGAAGTAGATGTCCAGGTCTTTCTTCCAAGGTGCTTCTGGGTGGACTTGAACTGCCAGACTTTTGGTTAGCAGTGAGTGCATAACCATTTGCATCCCCCCAGGGAATCAAGACAGAGATTGGGTCAGTCTCAGAATTAATTCTTCTAAGCCTAACAGGGAGAAGGTGTCCTTGAGACAGTGGTTCAGGCATGAGTAGCCCTTGATTGAGCAGGAAGTACCACAGTGAGAGGTGCCTTCTGCCCAGCTGGCTTGTCTTCCCACAGGGAAGAAGGACGGAGAGCTCAGAAAAAGCAGCTTTTTCTGCAGTGATATAGCTTGTATGGAGAGAATAGACAGGTGTTCACATGCAGAAAAGAGGAGGTGGTCTTCCCACTTGAAACTAAGTATTCTTTGAGGCTTGTTGTTTTCTTTTGTAGTCATGCTAACTTTGGCTGACCTTAGAGACAAAGACTTGACAGATTGATACATCCTAATCATGAACTCCACCATCCATCACTTTGTCATACTGTGTTGGCTTGTGTGTTGCTATGCTACTGGAATCTATGCCATCGGTATTTCAAATACCAGCAGGGTCACCCATGGTGGACAGGTTTTAGCAGAACTTGCAGATTAAGACAGACTAAGAAGAAAGGCATGGTGATCTGCTTTTGAAAATTAGTCAGTGAAATCCTTATGGATCACAAGAGAACAATATTCAACTCACCGGCTTTGGGCAGATCCCTGGTGACAAGGCAGTTAAACGTTCAGTTGCTAATCAACAGGTCAGCAGTTCGAATACACTAGACAGTCTTTGGAAACACTATGGACAGGTCTACCGTGTCCTATAGGGTCACTGTGAGTCAGAGTCAACTTGATAGCAGTGGGTTTGGTTTGATTTTTGGGTTTTGCTTTGGACACGTCATCAGGAGGGATCAGTCACCAGAGGAGGACATCATGTTGGGTGAAGTGGAGGGCCAGCGAGGGTGAGGGAGACCCCCAGTGAGACGGATTGGCACAATAGCTGCGCAATAGACTCAAACATGCTGGTGACTGTGAGGCTGACACAGGACGAGGCAACATTTCGTTCTGTTGTACATAAGGTCGCCATGAGGCGGAGTCAACTTGACGGTAGCTAACAACGTTATGAACCAGATTTCAAGATCCTTGAGGGCAGGTACAGACACTACGCCAAAATGCTTTAACCACCACACAACTATACTTAACTAAGAGATTACAGAGGCAAATTTAAACCAAGTGAAACACTTCTTTTGTGTTCTTATTTCCTTGTCTCAGGGGTCAATTTCTGGGAAGTACAGTTATGTTTATGCTGAGTGTGGCACTAAAAACCCATGGTTTTCAAACCTTTTAGGGTCAACGCCTCCTTTTGTAACGAGTATTTTGTAATGCCCCTTTAATATCGTGAATAAAACTAATAAATATAACTTGTCCTCACATTTCAAAAAGAAATCAATGTAATTCCCTAACTAATATAAAAGAGAGATTAAAAAGTTATCTATGATAAAATGATGTGCAATTCAATATGTAAATGCTCAGGCCCGGCAGCACCAGAAGTCACCATCAAGTAGTGAGATGTTTTGCCTATGCGGAGAGGGACCATGAATGTAATAGTTACAAATGCAGCCAATACACATGGTTATATTTGCCATTGGGGACGTGATTTTATAAAAGAGTAAACAGCTCTTTATAACCCTCTGAACAAAACAAGGGTGTAATATTTATTTATATGGCAGTGGAAAATTCAGTATACATTAAAAAAAAAAAAAAACCCCATTACCACCGAGTCAATTCCGACTGGTTAAGAGCTATGGCTACTAACCAAAAGGTCAGCAGTTCAAATCCACCAGCTGCTCCTTGGAAACCCTATGGGGTAGTTCCACTCTGTCCGACAGAGTTGCTATGAGTCAGTATATATTAAAACAATGCAAACATACTTAAATTTTTAAAAATGAGTTAGGATCTAAGTTCAAATAAAATTAATCAGGTTTTTCACCTACAGAAATATCCAGCAGAACACTTAAGAGTCATGTGGAATGCAGGGTAATTGTTATTGTTGTTGGTCTCCACCCACCCAATACCAGTAGTATCTCCTATCCCTGTGGCAAACAAAAAAATCCCCAAATTTTCCAAAATACCTTTAAGGGCATTGAAAACCACAGCTCTAAAACATTTATCATCATCATCACCACCATCCACAAGGCTAACTTTTTGGGTGATTTCTAAGTGCTAAGAACAGTACTAAGAGCTTTATATGTATTAAACCATGGGTACAATTATGTTCACATATGAGGAAAGTGGGGCACAAGGAGGTTAAGGAACTTACCCAAGGTCACAGAGCAAGGACATGGTGGAGTTAGGAATCAAATTTAAGGAGTTGAGAATCCCATTACCACTAGTTCTCTTTGCTTCTCTGCTTGTGAGATGTTTTCTTTCCCCAATCCATTCCCAACTGAAAGGTCTGGATTCTGATAACATGGAAAAGACCTTCAGATAATCACAGGAAACTCTGTTGAGTTATTCTGTCTTGTTTCTCTTTCTAGGTGTAAAAATCTAGCAGCAAGATCTCAGCTGGCCCTCGAAAGTGCCCTCAAAGCTCAGCTCTTAAGTTACCTTCTTGACCCCTTCTGATCTTGCTTTTCATCCATGGGCTGCTGACCTATTTCATCCATTCTTGCCATATGATAACTAAACCTAGTGAAAGAGTCATAATTTACTGCCTTCCTCCTGCTTTTCCAATTATCCCGTCTGAGCTTCGCTAATCTTCTTTTCACCTCTCCTCACCTCACGGAGCGTTTCCGTTTGCTCTTTCAGACCACTGGGTATAGCTGTGATAACCAGTTTTTACTCTCAGTGTCATCTCAAACAAAGGTCCGCTCCACCAAATGGGGTGTTTCAGAAGCGATTAGCTCACCTGTCACCCACAGTTGCTCAGCTCATGGCTCAGTGAGGGTTTCTGAGAGCAGATCTGGAATGCAGAGTTCCCTTGCTCACTGCTAACCCCTCTTTCAGCTCTTCATTAGCAAATTCTACTTGGCTTCTGCGCAAGCTGATTGTAGGTTCTCTAACATTGATGCTTCTAAATTAAGTTGTGCAAGACAAGGTCTCCTTTTCCTCCGGGGAATGTGATGTCAAGTAAATAAGCTAAGTCACAGGGTTCTTGAAAATCTACCGGTTACACTGGCAATGATCTCCACTAGGACCTCATCCAACGACAACATCCAGCTGTATGTGGTATTTTGAAGAGACACAAATGCATTCGAACAGGATTATGCACATGATTTTAATTTACATGGGCCTATAATGATTAAGGGAATTTTCAAATCAACACTTTGCTGTTATCCCCTCCCACCCATCTCTGTTCCTATTTAAGTAGCCACTATCATTAAGCCCAACACTCTATATAGAAAGAAAGAAAGAGGTAAAAAGGCAAGAAAAGAGAGAACTGTGGGGGCAGTTTTGAGATTATAGTTTTAACCCAAGAGGCCATTTCAAGCCATTTGAACGCTGAGAGAAAATCCAGCCTTCTAGAGAATACATCTCATTCCAGTCAAGTCACAATCAGAATCTATCATGTTTTCCTCCATCATCATGCAGAACAAATATCCGAAAAAACAAACCCGTTGCTGTCAAGTCAATTCCGACTCATAGTGACACTTTAAGACAGAGTAGAACTGCCCCATAGGGTTTCCAAGGCTGTAATCGTTACAGAGCTTTGGTGATGCAGTGGTTAAGAGCTATCGCTGCTAACCAAAAGCTTGGCAGTTCAAATCCACCAGCTGCTCCTTGGAAACCCTATGGGGTAGTTCTACTCTGTCCTATAGGGTTGCTATGAGTTGGAACCGACTTGACAGCACCTAACAACAACAAATCTTTACAGAAGCAGCAGACTGTCACATCTTTCTCTTGAAGAGTGTCTGGTGAGTTCAAACCGCCGACTTTTTGGTTAGCAGCTGAGCACTTTAACCACTGCATCACCAAGGCAGCTGCCCATTAAAAAGGGACCCTATTCTCTTTCTCTCCTTTCCTTTCTTCTATTTTCCCTTTGCCTTTCTCCTGACTAAAACAACACAAAGACATCAATATGATACTAAGAAGACTTTCACAAGTCTTGTAGAGATGATGGCCAGCCTGCATGGAAGTATTTTAAGCTCATCTACCAAGAAACACAAGGGAAACATAAAATGTACTTTGTTATCCAGGAAATTAAATAACATTCTAATTCATCTTCCAGACTTTACAAGTTCAAGCTCTCAGTGATTCAACGGCTGTCTAATACAAAAGCAATATGGTATTTCTGAGTCAACTCTCATGAGTTTTAATTCCCCTTCTCCTGCCTGCTGGACTCTTCTGACAATAGAACACAGTCTTGTAGCTTTAAACACCAGCAGTTTCTCTTGCCTTTATATCTTTCCAGGCTCTGGTCACATATTCTAACTACTTGCTGGCCATCTTCAGCAGGATGTTCCTCAATATCTCTAGCTTGCCTCCCCTAGGCACAAACACCCCTCATTCCCCATCCATTCTATGACCCAAACTCCCATCATCCCAATCCTGCCTGGAAGTAAGCCAATAGTATATTTGCTCATATTCTATGTAGTGCCATGATATTTATGTACATGGTGTATCTCTACACCACCCTTCAAGCTCCTTAAGAGAAGGATCTGTGATTGATTCATCTTTATATTCATCACATCACTTAGCAAGTGCCTTGCACATCGGAGCACTCAGGAAATATTTATTTCAAGAATGGAGAGGGCACTCAGCCTTCTGAGTTGGGGGCAGTGAGATCAAAAGTATCCAAATGATTGGAGAAGGACTGCAGCACTATTATGGCAAAGTCTAGGGCATGGGGAAGGGGAGTGATGTCCTCTTCAAATACCTTACTGAGTGCTCGTCATCCTGAATGTTCAGTAAGGCGTGGTTGACTGGCTGACTAATGCTCATCTCCTTTGGAAAGCTATTGGAGTGGTGGAATGATGGCATTTTCTTTTCATAAGCCCTCAAGGCACAAACTCAGTAGCCAGAGCATGTTATATAGACACTTTCTGCTTAGAGTCATGGGCAACCGACCCCAAGTCCCTGCCCCTGCTGCACTGCCACAAACATGTATAATGTCTAAGAACTTTGGATGAAAGTTAATAGATCGTTACCATCATCATCATAGTTTTTCATCTTTCCTACTAAACTGTGAGGTAGAATGAGGATCTACCTTATTACATAGCTTATTCATTTTTATATCTATGAGGATCTAACTTATTACATAGCTTACTCATCTTCATAACTATGATGTCTGGCCCATCAGTGCTAAATAAATATGTTGAACATCAAATGTTTCTTAGAGCTTAATATTTTGTTTTGTGCCATCAAGTTGATTCTGACTCATAGCGACCATATAGGACAGAGTAGAACTGCACCCATAGTGTTTCCCAGGCTGTAATACTCATGTAAGGGCACAAAATTACTAAGAAAAACTACTAAACAGCTGTTTTTTAATGTTCACAAAAATGGTCCTGGAATTAATATGCTTAAATTTTTTTAAATTGAATTAGAGCAATTTTTTATCCTCAGAATGTGTTCTACAGACCACTTCATGAGAGTTACCTGGGAGATAGACAGGTGGGAAGATAGAGACATAGATAAATAGAGATAGTTATTTCTCCCTCTCTGCGGTAGGCCCTGGGAGCCTACATTTTTAACAAGCACCGTAGGGGTTTCCAAGCTAAACTAAAATTTCAGGGTATTGATCTAGAGTGACAAGGAGAGAACAGTCATGGGAAGAGTTGATGCACCCTGAAACTTAATTTCTCGACAGATCCAAGGAATTCTATCCCTAAGGCACATAATAGATCCCTTTTATCTTGGATGGCTTAGATCTAGGAAACTGGACAAGACGACCTCACAAAATTCTTTCTAATGCTATATTATGAAACATATATTCTCCATCATCTCTTTAAACTCAACATACTCAGGAGCAAAACACTGGTCAGTCATTTCTCTGCTGGTAATGAAGAAGGGTTGACTAGTTTGTCTTCCTTTTTAGTGTTTTTTTCTTCTGTTAAATAAATCCAATATCCTTAAATGTCTACTTAGTGAAATACATGTGCGATATGCTTTGGGAGAAACTTGGAATATGAATCAACCATGTGTGAGGAGCTCACCACCAGGATGTGTGACAAGAGGTTAAGCATAGGGAAGTTAGGAAGCAATTCAAAACACTAAAGAAATGTTATGAGGCTGTATTTGTTGAATGCATGAAATGAATCATATAAAAAATAACATCTGGGTGTTTTGAGGAGAGTGATCATTTCAAGCTGGGAGTGGTATTTGAGCTGAATCTCAAATAATGGGAAAGATTTGGAAAGGCAGAAAGGAATAAGAAGTGTATAGCCAGGAGTTCGAATGACATGAGGAAATTTTATATGAGGAAGGGTAAATCTGTTTGATAGGAGTGGACGTTTAGTCAAGAAACGTAGAAAATAGAAGAATTAGTTGGAGATCTGTTTTATTTCCATACCAAGAGAATTTGAGACATTTTCCTATAAGGATTTGGATCCATAAGGTTTGAAAAAAAAAGGAGTATTGCAGCAAGATTAATCAGATGGCAGTTTAGGATAGTCTTTAAAATGAGAAGATGTAAAGTAGGTAGACCAGTTAGAAGGCTATTGCAACATACCAGACATGTGGAAAAAGACTTTAAGTAGTGTCGTAGGCTGGGTTCTGTAGAGAAGCAAAACCAGTAAAATGTATAAATATATATATAGAGAGATTTATATCAAGGAAACAGCTCACACAACTGTAGAGGCTAGAACGTCCCAAGTCCATGGATCAGGGTAGAGGCCTCTCCCAATTCTCGGAGCCACAGAAGCTGGTGAGCCCAAGATCGGCATGTCGGAGATCAGGGGTCCTGCTCACAGGCTGTGAAGACTGACAAATTCCAAGATCAGCAGGCAAGACTGCAAGGTTTCTCCTGATTCACGTAGCTTCAGGGGCTGGTGAAACCAAGATTGGTAGGTCAGAGAGCAGCGCTCCGCTCACAGGCTGTGAAGATCAGTGAATTCCAAATTCAGCAGATAAGCTGACAGCTCAAGTCCCAAGAACCGGAGGTGAGACCACAGGAGGCAACTGCAGGATCCAGAGACAGCAAACAGCCAGAATGTCTGCTTATATTCAGATGCAGTCCACACCCCCAAGGAAATTCCTTTTCATCTGATTGGCTACTCACAGAATATTCAGTCATGGGAGTGATCACATATAAACACTGAGAATCATGGCCCAGCCAAGCTGACACACAATCTTAACCATCACAAGTAGGCTTAGAGTTGAGTAGGAATGAAAAGAGAGAAAGAAATGCAAAAGATATTGCAAAGTGAAGAAAGGACTGACAGAAGTCAGCGACCAGTTGGAGACGGGGTGCAAGAGAGAGAGAGACCAATCAAAGATGGGTGCATCATTTTTAATCTTATGAGTATTGATCACCAGTTGGCTGTATCCAACCCTTTGTAGACAAAGTTGTTTCCTTTGTGTCAGAGCCCTGCTGATGCATTTTCCATTGACTAATATCAGCTTCAGTCATAACCTTGTCTGTGTGCATATTCAGGAATTTCTCTATTGGGTTCTAATGTGAAATATTACCAGAGATGTTTGATTATACTTGCTGAGAGCAAACAGAGAGTCAGTCAAAAGCCAGGCCTTTGCATGAGTGGTAACTCATATCTTGACTCATCTGCCTTTTAGTGAAAGTATTCTGGGTCAGACATATCAAGTAAACAGGGGGAAGAAAAAAACAACTCACGTTTCTATGATAGATGATAGATAGTTACATGATTGATGGATAGATAGACAGACAGATAGATAGGTAGCTATGTAGGTAGGTAGATAAGCAGGTAGGTAGATAAATAGAAGAATCATGATTAGAAGGAAATTATCAGTACATACTATGTGCCAAAATTTCAAAAAACTGATCTGTAGTTCCCACACTGTATTTGGTTTCCAAGAAAGGAAAATGCAAGCTATTTTTGAGGCTTAGTCAACTCAGAAAGAGAAGAGAAAGCAGACCCTGAGGCTCTTGAGGGAGGTTCATTGTGTTCCAACTCAGACATCATCTAAAAGAGGTTCTTCCGCTTCAATGATGAATGTCTGATAAAGTTTGAAAATAGGGAACTTGAAGTAATGAGGTCAAATGAGAGCAAGGCTGGCATGTCATTGGCCTTCCATACCAAAGACAAGGGCAAATGCTTCAATTATGGGCAGCCTGATTATCTATAGATTGGGGCTTATCTAGAGGGGGGTAGAAATTTGTCTTAACATTCCCCTCCATCAAAAATCAGATGTTTGCTTCTTCTTTGAGAAAACACCAAATGGTGGATGATGCCAGTGCAGCGGCAGGGCCTGAAGGCTCCAGGACCCGTGGATGGGAACCTGTGGCAGCTTCCGTGGAGGCTTCGGCAGTGGCCTGTGGGGCGGGGTCGCCGACGTGGTAAGGGTTGGGACAAAGGCCGAGGCTGAGGAGCTCACAGAGGCAAAGCCAAGAACAAGGAGTGGCTCCCCATCACCAAGCTGGGCCACCTGGTCAAGGACATGATGATCAAGCCTCTGGAGGATATCTATCTCTTCTGCCTTCCCATCAAGGAGTCTGAGATCATTGACCTCTTCCTGGGGATGGTCGTAAAGGGTGAGATTTTGAAAATCGTGCCTGTGCAGAGGCAGACACGAAGTGGCCGGCAGACCAGGTTCAAGGCATTCGTTGCTGTCGGAGACCACAACAGCCATGTTGGCCTAGGTGTTAAGTGCTCCAAGGAGGTGGCCATGCCATCCGTGGGGCCATCATCCTGGCCAAGCTCTCCATCATCCCAGTGCAGCAAGGCTACTGGAGGAACAAAATTGGCAAGCCCCATACTGTTCCCTGCAAGGTGACTGGCCGTTGGGCTTCTGTACTTGTGCCCCTCATCCTGGCGCCCAGAGGCACTGGCATAGTCTCAGCCCCTATGTCCATGAAGCTGCTGCTGCTGCTGCTGCTGGCCAGTATTGATGACTGCTACACCTCAGCCAGGGGCTGCACTGCCTCCCTGAGCAACTTCGCCAAGGCCACCTTTGATGCCATCTCCGAGAGCTACAGCTAGCTATCTCACCCCGGACCTCTGGAAAGAGACCATGTCCACCAAGTCTCCCTACCAGGAATTCACTGACCATCCCCTAAAGACCCACACCAGAGTCTCAGTGCAGAGGACCCAGGCTCCAGCTGTGGCCACCACATAGTGGTTTTTATACAAGAAAAATAAAGTGAATTAATTAAGCCCGAGGGAAAAAAAAAAAAAAAAACCTGATGTTTGATGGGGATGAGGAGTTATCCTAGAGAGCTGGAAGCAGAAGATGGCCTCAAGGAGAACCGAGGAACACTGCAGAAAGTGGTTGATGAGCGTGTACTTCTGGACAAAAGGACATAATGAAACTTCAGTTCAGACATGGATAAAAGCTGGAGAGAAGCAACTTGTTAATCATCATCTCATCATAGCCAGGAAAAGGGGAAAATGTCCACACCTGAGCCTGAGCCTTCTCCAGCTATGTGGGTAGAAAGAAAGAACCTGTGGAGGCTCAAGTGCTTGGCAGAGGACAGAGAAAGAGCATCTCCACCAGGTCCCTGTGCGTGGTGGGTGTGGCAAGCTGCGAGCAGAGCGCAGGACAATGTGTGTGAGGAGAAGTGGTAGTCAGCAATAGAGGGCGGAGGCAGAAACCATCTGAGGACCCTGTTGTCGCCTGGGATCCGAATTTCCACCAGCTCATCACCAATTCTACCTGTGCCTGTTCCCTGCCCAAGGGGCAGAGAGGCTGATATAAAGAGTCAAGGAGGCTTAGCCAGAGGTGCAAAAACAGCAATGGTGCATGGATTCTTCAGGCAGTTCTAGGGATCTGCCAGAATGGAAGTCTGCCATGTGGGAAGAGAAGGCTAGAATCTGTAACAATGACAGTGCTGGCTGGCACTTGTTTTTAGCTGCCAACTTGTGGCAACCCCATGCACAACGGAATGAAAAGCTGCCCGATCCTGTGTCATCCCCATGATCAGCTGGGTTTTCATTAGCTGAGTTTGGAAGTAGATTTCCAGACCTTTCTTCCTAGTCCATCTTAGTCTGGAAGTTCTGCTGAAACCTGTTCAGCTTTATAATAATACACGAGCCTCCACTGACAGACAAGTGGTGGCTATGTCTGAGGTGCATTGGCCAGGAATTGAACCCAGGTCTCCCACATGGAAGGTGAGAATTCTACCACTGAACTACCAATGCCCCCTGTGGCTGGCACGTAGTGAAAACTTATTAGGTGCCAGGTACTGTACTAAGCTCTTTATATTTTCTATTGCTTTACATCCTCACAATGATTTATGAAGTACCAACATGATCGCCATTTCACTAATGAGGAGACTAAGGTACAGAGAAATTAAATAACTTGACAGTATTTATACAGCTTGGGTTCCTAACTACTGTTAGATGGCTCTCTCCCACTTCTGAGTCTGAAGAAGAAACTCACTAAAGGAATGGAAACACAGATTAACTGACTCTCCCCCAGGCTAAAGGCCTTTCCCATAAGTATTTACACTCACCAGCAGATGTTTTGAACATAGCCTGTAGACAGCTAAGTGAACATCTTTTACTTACCTACCTGATACAGGTGAAGGGAAGGAATAAATTTGTCCCATCATAGGTAAGAGCATCTCTGTCATGATGAAAAGCACTATAATTTTAACCTTGTTATTGGATTGAGCAAAATTTACACCGGCAATGAAAAAAAAAAAAGGAAAAGATTTATGAGATATAAAATAGAAAGATAAACTCTTGTCCCTTAGTGGCTATTAGAAATATTGCCAAAATACCATAAATGTGTGAAAGATGACATGATTATTTTGCGTTTCCACTGGGCATTTCCCACATTGCAAGAATTTACAGGGGCAGGAGTGCACGTGAAGATGGTAGAATAAGCAGCAACATGCCCAGGTCCTCCTGCAGGGCCCACTGACCAAGACCCAGTCTGGAATGCATATTGAGCAGGTGGGTGAGGCACAGAGAGCACACCCACTGCCTAAAGTGCAACACCTGCCAGCACTCTCCTTATTTCCTACCTGCTAGCCACCTGCTCTTAGGGCAGTTTTAGCGGCAATATCCTATCCCACGTTTCATCAGGATTTGGTGGCAGGTCTATTTGAGTCTTCTGGTCTACCATAACTTCCCCAGCCAGTCCATTTGAAGGCCATTCACAAGGAGTTAGTCATGGCTCAGGCCGCTGAGTCAGACCCAGGATGCAGGTCATACAAACGTCTGGGGTTAAATCAGGCAGTGGGTCTGAAGCTCCCGGACCAAGCAGCTAGTCTCCTGAGCAGTAGGTAAAATTGAGTTTTGACTTCTGGAGAAGCATGAGAGCAGGCTTGGTTTTAATAGGATAGGACAGAAACTATTAGGGACACCGGGGTTCCAAGATCTGCTCATCCTTTAGTGACATCAGTCATTCCTTCTTCTTGTGGTGCCTAGTGTAGGGTTATGCACCCCATGGACAAGACATATAAAAACCAGGTGACTAGGTTAGGTTTTCACTCTCTGCAAACTGAATGTCATTGCAATGGACCCATAACTCTCCAATACATATAGCAAGAAAATTAGTTATATAACATCTGCCAATCACTTTGGGAGTCCCTGGGTGGCACAAATGGTTAAGGGCTCAGCTGCTAGCCTAAAGGCCGGTAGTTCACACCCATTCAGAAGTGTCTTGGAAGAAAGGCCTGGCGATCTGGGTCTGAAAGGTCACAGTCATGAAAACTCTGTGGAACACAGTTCTACTCTCCAACACGAGGTCGCCATGAATCGGAATCAGCTCGAAGGCAACCACTTAAAGGAAGGTGCTAAGTAAATAATGGGTACACAAATTGTCTTGTGACGTACTTTTAGTGATGTGGAGTCCCTAAATATATTAAAATGAAGGCCATATGCCAGAAATATTGGATTAAACAGGACATCACTATCACAACTCCTGTATTTGCTGGAGAGAGGGTTTGGGTTGCTGTAATCCATATTTAAATTTAGGCTGCAAATGGAAAAAGAGTGTTTACAACTCTAAATACACTTTCTACTACAGAGAATGGTGACTGAAGCAAAAGTAAAAATAGCTGCTCGCACCACCGTTTGGGAAAATCTAAATCTGAAAATGATCGTTTTTATTTGCATGCTACCAAATAAGGACATTGGGGGAGCCGTGAGTCACCAGTCTTCTAGTATCTACCTGATTCCAACATGATGTGGCGGTATTTCTTTAGAATGAGATTTGGATATTCTAAAACTTACCCCTGATGTGTGAGCTTAAGTTCCTTATCTGAAAAATGGGTCTAATCACTACTTTACGGGACAGTTATGGCTCTGCTCCAATTCATGATTTCAGTGCTTTCAACAGCTCAAGTTTATAGAAAGACCACTTCCCATCTGAACGGTAACTTTGGCTTTTAAAAGTCCTTTCACCTGCATCATCTCACTTGATCACATTTGATTCTCAAATATCCTCAAGGCAAGGTGTTTGTTAGAGTGTGGTTGTCACATCAGAATATCACTGAGCTGTGGGTCTTTTTGTAGAGACAGGACCAGGTAGCGAAAAACAGAAAAAACAAAGGGGATTTAAAGATGAAGCTCTCCGTGAACATGTCACATGGCCCCATATACACTGATGCTCTTGAAGTGCCAAAACCCAGTGGAAAGGTTTAGGGATTGCTTGCCGCTCAGGTGTGTTTCTTCTTCTCAATGCTTTTCGAAGACAGTGTAAAGAGAGTTGGGGAATGTTCTGGCCTTTTGTTTTGAAATTTCCTCTGCTTATTGTCTAGTTGTCTGCTTACTGTGAGATTGGTCTATTTGCTTTAAACAGACGGCACAACCTTTAACATAAGCAGACTTCTGTGACGGGTTGACTTATTTTGGATGTGCAAAGATGTTTACTGAGCTTCTCATCTAAGACTTGAGAATTCTTCTGTGTCCATTAGTACGACACAGTAAGAGTTTCAAGCGGCGCGCCATCTGCTGTAGTACGCTTCAGAAGGTGGCTGAGAGAAGCCGTGCTCAGAGACCACTAGACACAATTTCCAAAGATGGAAGACATTCATTCTGTGCTCCTAGTATCCAGATTAGCACTGGGTCAGAGGGGGAGCATAAGCCCTGCATTCTAGGCTAAGCATTTTCTGGAGAGTTGTGGTAATTGCAATGTTGTTGTTAGGTGCCATTGAGTCAATTTCAACTCATAATGACCCCCATGTGGCAGAGTAAAATGGCCCCGTAGGGTTTTCTAGGCTGTAATCTTTATGGGAAGGAGTCCTGGTGGCTCAGTGGTTAAGCCTCAGGTGCTAACCAAAAGGTCAAGGTTCGAACTCACCCGCTGTTCCACAGGAGAAAGATGTGACAGTCCGCTTCTGTAAAGATTACAGCCTAGAAAACCCTATGGGGCAGTTCTTCTACTCTGTCGTATAGGATCCATATGGGCGGGAGTTGTTTCCATGGCAACGGATAATCTTTACAAGAGCAGATCACCAGATCTTTCTCCCACAGAGCTGCTGGATGAGTTCAAATCACCAGCCTTTGCCACACTTACCATTGTGCCACCAGGCCTCCTTATAAATGCAATAGATTTTAGATATTAACTTATTATAGAAAAATAAGAAAATAAATAAATGAAGATGATATCTACATTGCCCCCCTCCTTCACTGTACAGAAAGGATGGGGTGAAAAGGGGAGTCAAAGGGACTATCACCAAGCCAGGCAGCTGACCTGTCTGCCTCTGACCCCTACCCCAGGTATCGCCTGTCTTTGTTCAAGCAGCTCACTATGCAAAGGTTTCTCCTACCAGAAAGTAGGCCATGAGGGTGAGTGAGTCAGGGAGTGCTGGGCAGCAGGACATCAAATAGCAGGTCAAAAGGACCAGGGGTCAGGAAACAAGGGTTCTGGTCCTGCCTCCATCTCTAATTATTTGTATGACTTTGGACAAGACATTCGACCTCTTCCATCTGGAAGATAAGAGGATTGGACTGTTTTCTAAGGCCCCTAACGGCTACTAAAAATTAGCGTCTTTTTAGTAAGGAAGGTGTGGGGAGCTTGTGAAGGGAAACATGATTATCCCTGGTGCGAAAATAATCCACAAGGATTCCTTGTGATGGGTTAGAAAACTATACAGAAACGTAGAATTGTATGTAGTGTATAACATGAGTGGAGCTATACAATCGGGCATATGTAAGAAAGCCCACATCCTACAGCAGAAAACTCAGGCTTTTGAACCGAAGCTGTGCCCCATTCCGCTCTACAGTCTCTCTCCAGGATAATGTAGCACCTTGTGCACACAATTAAATGTCAACCACAGACAACATTTCCCTTGGCTTTGTTGTTCCAGAACGGGATTCTTTTGTCTTCAGTATAATGGATATGCAGAAACGATGATAGAACAGAGATTTTTTCTGAAGCGATGACAAACACACTGCTGCTTCCTCCCTCCCTTCTTCCTCCTCATCCCCCCCGCCCCCGCCAAAATAAATCATTGTTCAAAAAAAGAAAAAAAAACCCATTGTCTATTGTCCACGGAGATCAAGATCTGCGTAGGAACAGCTCTGGCGGGCGCCGCAGCGGCCTCGAGCAGCCGGTAGGTGGCGCACGAAGGCAGCGCAGGCCGAAGCGCGGGCCGATCCTGAGACCAAGGTGGGGTCTCGCGCCCCCGTCCCCCCCCGCTCGCCGCCGTCTTCCACCCCTCCTCGCGTGCTAATTGCTGGATACTCTACTGGGATTTCGGTTAAGGGAAAGAAAAGCGGGAATGGGAGGCGGGGAAGGGAGGTGGGGAATCCGGTTCCGAACACACAAAGCCCCCAGGGCCTCGGCGGCACTGGAGCAGGGCGCCCCCTCCCTCCTTTCCTTCCTCCGTCTCGCCTGGGGCTGCTGCGGCTCCGCCAGCCCCAGGCCTGGCCGGAGAAGCAGACTGCGGGGAGAAAAATGGGGACCTAGGTGCGGGGGCACCTCCCTCCCCAGCTCACCCATCCCGAGTATCGGAGCCCAAGCCTACCCCAAATGCTGTTCAGCTGGGCGTGAGGTTGCCCTTGGCCTCGGGAAAAGCCCCGATGAGCGAGGGGAGACGTGACCGGCTAGCGGTCCAGGTCCCCATGCAGCGGGGTCAGTCTGCGCCCGAGAGCGGGTGGGTTCCCACGTGGATGCCTAGGCCTGGCTGGCGCCTTCAGCATGCCTCATTCCAGAGGGACCCACGGATCCTTCCCCTTCTGTGTCAGGGGCTGGAGCTGTCAGTTCGTGAGAAGAGGAACGGGCCACGCGGTCGTCTGACCTCTGTCTGATATAACATAGTGTTAAGAGTCTTGATGGCCCTAAAGTCAGAGGCCTGGGTTAAAACGTGGTCACTGACACTTGGGGCTTTGTGAATTGGAGATGACCCTAAATTCCCCAAGCCTCTGTCTCTCCGCTATAAAGTGCAGCAATAATACTTACCTCATTGGAACGTTGTAAAGATTTTTAAAAAGTGGTGCTTAACTTAGCACGAGGCCTGGCGTAGAGTAGCTACTATTATTAACAGCCTGGTCTCTCCTTGCAGGGGGAGGGGAATGCACAATTTGCAGCCCTTGAGACAGATCTGGCATCACTGTTGCCTAGACTGAGAAGAAAGCCTTCCAAGAGGAGAGCACGGGAACATCCTTGAATGGTTGCTTCTAACACAAGACCCTATCTGTCCTGTTGCTGTTCTCAGCACCCGGTTCCTCCGCCTGCCCCTGCCACTGTGGCTGTGGTAAGTCCACCTCCTCGCCCTCTTCTCCTTGGATGTACCTTCTCAAGCCTTTACGCCCCCTCCTCATTTGGAGAATTCTGGGCGCACAGTATCACGTGGACTTTGGCATCAGACGCACCCAGGTTGGAATCCTGGCTCTGACATTTAATTACTGGGATTGAAGCTGAGCAAGTCACTTAACTTCACAGAGCTTCGCATGGCTATCTATAAAATAGTGGGCATGATTCCTACCTCACACAATTCTCCTGAGGACTAATGGAGATAACGCATGTAAAGTGCTTGGCACTTACTACCTCTTCAGTAAATTTTAAAGTCTGCAGTTGAAATTAGGTTTCATCATCTTGCAAAAGATAATGGAAGTTCACTGGAATTTCTACAGACATCTACCAAAGATGAACCCAGCAACTTCTGACAATTATCTTCTCTACTCCTGTCTGAGTTCACAAGGCTTATTTCCCTTCCAGGAAAACAGCAGAAATCCAGTGAGGGCACATTCTTCCCACAGTGCCACAGGTATAACTCAGACACTTAAATAGGCTAATTAACTCTTTTGGATCACCATTTTAGAGCAATACTCCAGCCAGAGGTTCTCTGGGGATGGGCCTTGCTTTAAAGCTGTATTCTAAACCATGGCATGAACCTGGCTGATTGACAACTACTTAGCACTTCCCACATGCAAGATGCTACCCAAACAGAGTTGTGGTGGTTGGGCCGTGGCCCTGAGCCACCACCCGCCAGAGGCACGCAGGAGGTCGGGAGCTGTTGGACCTTCCTTCTCTAAAAGGACACTCCATTTTCATGAGCATAGAATTTGTATAGCTCTTGGGAGAAGCTCAGGCATTGAGCAGACAGATTCCCATGGGCAACAGAAAGACCAACAGACAGCTGGGTAGCCAGCCTCCACATTGGCTCTCAATGATCCTTGCCTCCTGGTACACCCTTGCGTAGTGCCCTCCCGTATCAAGCGGGGCTGACTCGTAAAAGCAACAGAATACCGTGACGTGACAGTGTGTGTCTTCCAAGGTGTCATGGATTGAATCGTGTCCCCCAAAAATATCTGTCAACTTAAGCTAGGTCATGATTCCCAGTATTGTATGATTGTCTACTATTTTATCATCTGATGTGATTTCCACGCGTGTCGTCAATTCAATCACTATGATGTAATAAGACGGATTAACGGCAGTTATACTGATGAGGTCTACAAGATTAGATAGTGTCTTAAGCCAATCTCTTTTGAGATGTAAAAGAGAGAAGCGAGCAGAGAGACATGGTAACCTCATACCACCAAGAAAGGCGTGCCGGGAGCAGAGTGTGTCCTTTGGACCTGAGGTTCCTGTGCAGAGAAGCTCCCAGACCAAGGGAAGATTGATAACATGGACTTCCCTCCAGAGCTGATGGACAAAGCATTCCCCTGGAGCTGATGCCCTGAATTTGGACTTGTAACCTACTGGACTGTGAGAGAATAAACTTCTCCTTGTTAAAGCCAGCCACTTGCGGTATCTCTGTTATAGCAGCATTAGATGACTAAGACACAAGGCTAGGACATAAAAGACATTGTGACTTCTACCCTGCCCTCTCTTGTGTCACTCACTCTAGAGGAAACTAGCCACCATGTTGTGAGAACACTCAAGCAGCCCTGTAGAGAGATCCATGGAGCAAGGAACTTAGGTCTCCTGCCATCAGCCATCACCCACTTGCCAGCCATGTGAGTGAGTCATCTTGGAAGCAGACCCTCTAACCCTAGTCAGACCTTCAGATGCCTGCAGCCCCTGCTGACATCTTGGCCTCATGAGAGACCCAGAGCCACAGCCAAGCAGCTAAGCCATCATGAACTCCTGACTCACAGAAACTGCGTGAGATAATAAATATTATTGTCTTAAGCCTGTTAGGGCCATGGGACTTCCATTGGCCAAAGTGGATCTGATACCGAGGGCCTGCGCCTCTCACTTGGCCAGCTCTGTGGGTTCCATGTACGTGCCTGGGGTCTAAAAGCCCCTTCTTGACCTCACCTGAAGGCCCCTCCTCCAAAGGAGCTGGGAGAAAACCTCAAGCTAGAGGCTCCCAGCCTCAGTGACTTACCGTACCCCTAATCTTTGTTTTAGTAAAGGACAGAAAGCAGGGCATTCCCTCCGCTCCTGGCACCTTCTCCCCAGAGTCAGTTCTGGCCCTTGGCCCAGGTGTAAAATTGCCAGCACTCTCACTGCTTTTTGGTCTTACTCTGAGCGTGTCTGTTCTGATGTGCTGGTTTCGGCATGCCGTGGGGGAAGTGTGAGCACAGAGAAGGAAGCTGCGTCAGATCTTTCATGTTAGAAATCTGCTGCAGCAGAGCCTGCAGGTCGGGTAGGACAGGCCACTGTGGACTGAAGGGTGTAGAGCCGGGATACTCCATGGGTGAGGTGTGACAGCTACAGTGGGGCAGGTCACTTCGCTTTTTTCTGAAGTTTTTCTGGTCATTTACAGAACCGGTCATCTATAGATAGGGCTGCATTACTGAGCCTATGGCCCTAAATGGCAAGCTGACTCTCATGCACCCACTGTCACTAGTAGGGGTCACACAGTCTTGAGAATTATGTATTTAATTCAAGCAGAGTAAATTAGAAATGCTTGTTATTGTTGTTAGTTGCTGTCAAGTTGATTCTGACTCATGGTGACCCCATATGTGCAGGGTAGAACTGCTCCATAAGATTTTCAAGGCCATGACCTTTCAGAAGCAGATCATCAGGCCTTTCTTCCGAGTTGCTTCTGGGTGAGTTTGAACCGCCAACCTTTAGGCCATAGCCTTTGGGTTAGCAGCTAAGCACTTAACCCTTTGCACCACTAGGTGCTCCTAATTAAAATGCTAGGAGAATAAAATGAATTATTAGTTAATAGTCTTGGGCTGGAGCCCTGGTGGCGAAGTGGTTAAGAGCTCAGCTGCTAAGTGAAAGGTCAGCGGTTCAAATCCACAAGCTGCTCCTTGGAAACCCTGTGGGGCAGTTCAACTCTGTCCTATGGGGTCACTGTGAGTTGGAATTGACTCAATGGCAACAGGTTTGGTTTGTTTAGTCTTGGGCTGACCAGATACTGCTTGAAATCCTGTAGTTTCGTGAAATATTCGCCAATGAATGTATGTATTAATTCATGTGGTTTTTTTATACCATTCAGCTGGAAGTCTGTAGCTGACTGTTTTATATAGCCTGTTGGATGCCCCCTAGGTCTAGGGCCACAACAGAGTTGGCTTGTCAGGAAAACACAACCTCTTGAAAACCATCCTGATCCCCTAAACTCCATTTCTTATTTTGGATATGATGCTAAGTTTCAGCTTTTTATTTTTTTCAGAAAGTTTTATTTCTGCTATATTTTTAGATTAAAAGTATTTATTTAAGGTGAACAAATGATATAGCATGAACAAATGATATAGCACGCACACCTGCTGGGCCTGCTTTTTAATTGAGAACAAAAAGGGAATACCTAGGACAAGAATATGCAATTACCACATTATTGTTTTCAGTGAATTTTTGTGAAGTTTGTTTATCTAACTCTTAATGTGATGATACAGCAATCCTTGGGAAATGAATAACGCTTGCGTTAAAGAACAAATCTCGATAAAAATGGAAAACGGTCAGCCACAGCCCACAAAGACCTCCTCTGGGAAGAACTGTTGAAGAAAAACTGACTCAAGCTTTGCAGAAGAATATGGCACTGTCATTTTTCCCTTCATAGTGCCAGAGTGTTCCGGAACAAAGGCCTCAAGGCATTATCAACTCGTCATCTATTTTTTGATGTGATTTCTATTTTCAGGACCTTGATTTCCTCCCTCTTTGTTCCTGATGCATCTGGTCATGGGCACCTTCTACTTTGTTCCAACCATATTCAGTGCGACCAGCCCCACCTAGAGAGTTCACCGTGTTGGCCACAAGTGAGACAGGCAGGTGTTTTTCCCCCTCACCAACCTCAAGGATCCACCCATTCAAGACAGATACGCGGGTGGGTGTGTGGAGTCTAAAGGGTAATAGGTTATTCTGAATGACCCAAAAAGGAAGTGATAGACTACCAGTGATATATCTAAGCCCTGAATATTGTTTAAAAAACAAAACAAAACAACAACATTTTTTTTTCTTTTGCTGGGATTTCTTATGGTACGCAATGCACAAATCCCAATGTGGGACCTAACCAATAATACCTATATTGTGCTTAGAAATGTAAATGGATCAACCATCAACGTTATAGAGTAAGGAGAAGAAGAAACTGAGGGTACTTAAACTTCACTGGTAAATGATGTCTCTAAACATGTCTTCCAGCTCAAAAATTCTGCAGCTTAGTGTCTATAAATGGCTTTAAAATGATTATAATATTCATTAATTCAGTCAGACCTCCAGCAATTATTTAAGTGCCTATTGTGCGCTAAACACAGATATACATTGATGAATAAAATACATGGCTCCCTGCTTACAGTCTACAGACAACCAACCCCAAAACAAGTGTAGATATACTTACAAACTGCATACAATTTGAGAAATACAAATGGAACGGATTCAGAGATAGAGAATAAAATAGTGTGTCTACATAACAGGGACTAGGAATGGCCTCTTTAAGCAGAAAACAGATCAACATTTGAACCACGGTAAAGAGTCAAGGCTAGCGATGTATAAGGCTGAGGAGTGTAGTTGTTCTAGGGAAATAATACAGCATGGGCAAAGACTCTGAGAAGGGAAAGATGTACTCTGTTTAGAGTGGAACTTTATGGACACAGACCTTTGCAGACTACAGAACATGCTAAAATCACAGCCTGTCACGGTTTGATTGGGCTACCTAGTCAGCCCATCTATCCAGTTCTTAAGTCCCCTTCACAATATGTGCTTGAGTCTTTCAGCGAGAGGAAATGCACTACCTCTTGAAATACAAATTTGTTCCAACTTAAGGAAGCTGGAAGTGGAATCATGAACGGTCATCACAGCCCTGCACCGTTTCAAGTTGAAATAGAAGAAGTTACTTAGATAGCAGTATTTACCATTCTTTATTATGTGGTGTGCCAAGGACATAGAGCAGGATTTCAAGTTCATCATCCTTTTCCAGGGGAAAAATATGATAATGATAAAACAGCTCTCACAAACACTCTCTGTTTTTTCTATTGTAGCAAAATTCAGATAAATCGCCTGGCAAGCCAACTATTGCAAAATAAGGTCATTTGTACCCTTGCAAGACAGCCGTGTGTTTGGGCTGATGTGGTGAAGCGGGAGTGACTTTCCTGTGGTACTTGTGGTACATCACATAGAGGAAGAGCTCCGTATCCACCAATTTTACAAAAGCCTTTGGTAATGTGAGTTGGCTTGCCCACGGCCGGTTATTG
Source organism: Trichechus manatus latirostris (assembly GCF_000243295.1). NCBI lineage: Eukaryota > Metazoa > Chordata > Mammalia > Sirenia > Trichechidae > Trichechus > Trichechus manatus. The sequence goes on from NW_004444075.1 coordinate 3,294,119, forward strand.
ACCTAAGGAAACTCAATGGGATCCCAAGAAGATTCTGCCAGTTATTTGTCGGTGTGTTCCCCACAGCCAGTGCACACCACTAATAGTTTAAAGCTAGCTTAACTATTTATTTGTTCCAGAGTACATCGAGAAACCTAAGTTTCCAGTTCTTAGGGAGGCACTTTCAACTTCACAACCATAGACCATTCTCTAAGGTCATATATGAACTATTACACGGTGATTAGGATGTTGACTATACCATGGACTGCCAAAAGAATGAACACATCTGTCTTGGAAGAAGTGCAACCAGAATGTTCCTTAGAAGCAAGGATGGCGAGACTACGTCTCACATACTTTGGACATGTTGTCAGGAGAGGTCAGTCCCTGGAGAAGGACATCATGCTTGGTAAAGTAGAAGGTCAGCGAAAAAGAGGAAGACCCTCAATGAGATGGACTGACACAGTGGCTGCAACAATGGGATCAACCATAACAATGATTGTGAGGATGGCGCAGGACTGGGAAGTGTTTCGTTCTGTTGTTCATAGGGTCGCTGTGAGTCAGAACTGATTCGACGACACCTAACAACAACAACGTATGGTGATTGTTGAACCACCCTATTTGAAATGGCCTCCAAAGGATTCAAGGCCATCTTATGAACTTATAATACTGCTCAGAATGTAAAACATCAAAAAGTTGACCAAGATTAAATGCTAACCCCTACAACAAAAATTCTATTGGCAGTGAAAGAATTTCACCACTGAAACACAAGTAAAAACTTCCATTAGATTTGGTTCCTCAGATGGCAGTAATGCTCTAAGAATATCAAAGCAATAGAAGAATAAAGCAAAAAATCAGAATATCTTGATGAGACTGGCAAATGGAGTCTGGTGCCAATGTGACATCTGGTCCTAGACCAAAATATTAAAAATCTACAAACGAGTGCCACAAATATCACAGCCAACTTCTTTGAGCTAGTTCGTGAGAATTGCTTGTTAGACCTGCTTCACATTGAAGGATAAGACAGGTTCACCAGCATGCCCTGGAATGCAGCCAGCCCACCAGGGCTGAAGGGATGTCCGCTGGGCTGACCAAATGTCAAGAAGGAATGTCAACAGAATGCTCTTGAAGTTTTCCTGCGGTGAGCTGAGGTGGGACAACTCCAAGGAGTGGGCCAAAGGACCCCTTTCAAGACTTACTCAAGCATGACTCCTTGTGATGACTTCTCGCTGTGGCCGCTTGGCAGAGAGAGCAGCTAATAGACCTTGCTGGCCAGCAGCAAGGAGAAATGGAGAAATGGAGCAGACCCTTCTGACCTGAGGCATTCAGCGGCCAGCACTGTGAGAGAGGGCCCATCTGGAAAGAGCAACAGGCCCTGTGAATGAGGATTGGAACTGTAAGCCACAGGTTAGTCCTTACCTTTTATAAAAACATAAAAGCAACAGTTAACTGTTTGTCAGTGTGGTGTAGTGGTTTGTCACCGAGGGTCTAGACTCAGACTGCCTGAGTTCAAATCCTGAATTCAGCGTTTACTAGTTGGGTAACCTAAGAGTTGTTTAACCTCTCCAAGCTCATTTCTTTACGTATAAAATGGGGATAACAATTATACCTATCTTACATTCAACGATTCTATGTATATTACCTGTTATACAAGTTCCTGGAACATAGTAGGTACTCAATAAATGTTAGCTATATTGTTGTCAGTCTTCATGGCTCTTCACAGGAAATAGAGCCCATATTATAGTTTGTCTGTATTCATATTTCTGCCATTTACTACAGAATACCGAGGGAAAATTAAGAAATTTTAACTTCAGTTTTCTCCTCTGTCAAGTCCAAATAATAATACTTTATGGGTTTTATGAGGATTAATTAGATGATTAGCATAAAACATCAACAATGGGGCCTGGTACATTGTTGGGGCTCAATATGTGGTAATTATTATTATTAGGTCCTGATTGCCTTGCATCTGGCAGCACTGCCCAAGA